>NW_024540691.1:0-23087 GCF_016647625.1 Suillus subalutaceus
ATGTATCCCCACCCCTGCTGATGTTATTTCCGTCCCCACTGGTGTTATTCCCATCCCCACTGGTGTTATTCCCGTCCCTGCTACCATTGTCCCCATCCCCACTACTGTCGTCATCCGCACTGTCGTCACAGCGAATGCACTTACAAACCCTAATCAAAAATGCCAGCTCCCTCATAGATATCGAGACTTCAGCCCTTCTCAATTTATGGTGGATGAAGGGGAATATTTTGACCTCGACAATGTATCTGGTGACGATGATGATAAAGAGTATGGCCTGCCTGCACCTACCATTAGGGCTCCTGCAGGCCCTAGCCCACTTCAGACAGCTGTTAAGACCGTACTCAAGTAGTATCGGATCCGAAGGGCTTCGGCCTCAGCTCGTGCGCTGTGCCCCTTTCCCGAGTCTTGCCCCTTATTTCAGAGAGCTAAAGTATCGCGTCTAGTGAGACGGATAAGTATCGTAACGGATAAGTATTGCAATGGATCCGTTAAGACTTCCGGATATCGAACGTATAGAGTAACGGCTAATCCGGATCGGATCCGGACTAGAAACTAACGGGTGAGGACTGTCCGAAGACAGAGGCGGATATGTAGACTATAGGAATCTATCCTAAGTCTCGGAGTAGACAAGAGTAGCGTACTCAAGTCCGGATGGATAACGGAGGGACTTAGAGTCCAGACGGAATGAGTGCAATCTAAGATGATATTCGAACTGATCTACTACAGCGCATATACAAAGGTTTATATACTACGGATAGCTAACGGAATGATCAATAAGCAAAGGTGCGAGGCTATGTACGAAAGTATAAGCAAAGTCTAAGTGGAGCGTATTGGTAAGTTGGATGGATCACGAATCATGAACCGGGAATGAAGTACAAGTAAAAGCGGATTCGTAAGTGTAGCGGATCAGTAAGCATAGCGGATCAGTAAGCAAAGCGGAAGTAAAGGATAACCGGTATACCGGTGTACAGGAATACCGAAAGGAGATGAACGATAGTTAGAGTTATATGAACAGGAAATGAAATAAGAATCAAAGCGGATCTGTGGACCGGACGATGGATATGTTCATCGGATCTGGATCGGATCTGAGATCCAGATCATCGGATCTGTAACCGGATATATGGTATATGACAACAGCCACACATACTGTCCATCCCACTCAAACTACTCTCTTGGACACCGGTAGTCTAACGAAAAAGGCCAAAGGTGCTGATGATTTCCATTTCTTTTTCAGGCTAAATGAAGTTACTGGGCACAATACCTGCATACCTTGCAAGTGAGCATCATCTCTGTGATTCCTGTGTTCTTTCTTACATCATTCACTAGGCAGTTGCATGATGTCCTGCATGATTTGGGAATCATGCATGGACATGACTACTAGGTATCCCCCTAAAAGACAAAGTCTGTTAGCTTAGTCCTCAGACTAGTCAACCCATACCTTGGTATCAAACCTTGGTCCAATAGTTTCAGTTTTCCCTCAGTGATTCATGAATCCACCATGTTTGGAAGAAAAGTCATATGTGAGATGGGAATCACATAATGACCTAGTTGATATGAGAAGAAAATTGAAGGTTAAGGTATTGCCTTTCCTTTGGCTTATTCACTTTGGCTAGAGAAACCCATAGAGAAAAGTTCAAAGCCTAACAAAAACCTATCTAAAAAGCCAGTGTATTGTGTACTATTTTTGTTCCATTATTTCTGAACTGTTTTCTCTAGTGTTTCTTTACTTTACTTTTCTATTAGGATGCTCTGACTAATCAGATGCTTCATAAAATTCTACCTACAGGATATGATGTCATAATGATGTCATGTTCCATGGAATTTGCTAGAACATTGCAATGACTCATAATGACTCAGAGTGACTCAGAATGATGTCATTATCCCACCATGAATATTCTGGAATGTTCTTTTGCAGCTGCTAGAACATTCTGCTCCAGTTTTTGGGATATTCTTCTCACATTCTGAAGACATTACATCACCTTTTTACTTACATAATATTCCCACACAAAATGTATATAAGGAGAGCCCATTCTCCCCCAAAAAATAGATCTCCCACTTGTTGCATTCAAAAACCTCCCACTTGAGCAATTTGAACTCTCACCTAAGAAGCTTCAGTCTGAACAAATTGCTAAGCATTATGTAAGAACTGTCCAGACAAGTGCAGGGAAAGTGTTTCCCTTGAGATCACGTAAGTTTCTTGCAATAGAAACCCAGTTTTGTGAGACCAGTGTTCTCACCACATAGTGTTTACTGACCAACACGAGCTTTGGTCATCATTGTTATTTGTGAGACCAGCGTTCTCACCAGGTATTTGTATACTGACCAACACGAGCTTTGGTCATTGTTGTTATTTATCATTGTTTTTTTTTCTATTTGTCATTTGTTATTATTTGTGAGACCAGCGTTCTCACCAGGTATTTGTATATTGACCAACACGAGCTTTGGTCAATACAGTCACATTTGAGACCAGCTTCTCAACAGATATTCACATATTCAGGAAACCAGTTCAAGTGTCTAGACGGTATATCCTAGACAATCCCATAGTTTCAATCAGAGATAATAAAGCTCTGGCTAAGTTAATTTAACTGATTGGTTTAGTGAGCCTCCCAAGAACTCACACGTTATCTACCACGAAAGAAGAAAAGTTGTAGACCATGTTAATTGAGGACTGGCAAGAAGTCTTATCCAGTGTAATTGTGGTGTCATTACATTCTTACACGTATTCATATAAGACCCTCGGTTATTAAGACAACAAACGTGACTGTCATATACCATATTCCCAGGTACAGATCTGAAGATCCGGATCTCAGATCCGATCCAGATCCGATGGACATATCCGTCGTCCGGTCCACAGATGATCTGATTCTTATTTCATGTCCTGTTCATATAACTCTAACTATCGTTCATCTCCTTTCGGCATTCCTGTACACCGGTATACCGGTTATCCTTTACTTCTGTTATGCTTACTGATCTGCTACACTTACTGATCCGCTTTAACTTATACTTCATTCCCAGTTATGATTCGTTATCCATCTGACTTACCGATACACTGTGCACATACTTTGCTTATACTTCATACATAGCCTCGCACCTTTGCTTATTGATCATTCCATTAGTTATCCGTAGTAGATAAACCTTTGTACCTGCGCTGTAGTAGATCAGTTCAAATATCATCTTAGATTGCACTCATCGTCTGGACTCTAGTCCCGTATCCGTTGGACTTGAGTACGATACTCTTATCTACTCCGAGACTTAGGATTGATTCCTATAGTCTATATATCCGTCTCTGTCTTCGGACAGTCCTCACCCATTAGTCTCTAGTTCGGATCCGATCCGGATTAGCCGTTACTCTATACGTTCGATATCCGGAAGCCTTAATGGATCCGTTACAATACTTATCTGTCTCACTAGACTGTGATACTCAAGCACTCTGAAATAAGGGGCAAGACTCGGGAAAGGGGCACAGTGCACGAGCTGAGGCCAAAGCCCTTCGGATCCGATACTACTTGAGTACGGTCTTAACAGTGACCCGACATACAAAGTTACAACGTACGGCACCACCACGAGCAATACAGGCCCTCATCACCATGTATACAATCATCATACCCTCATTTACTTGGAGGAGGCAGGGCGCCAGGGCTGGCCCATACAGATCAAGCCTTTAAACGCTCTTCTTGACGAAGGATGGACGGTCACAGCAATATGTGAAAGGCTCAGAGATCTGACTCGGACACTTGATTCGCTCGGAGATGTCCCTAGTCATAGTGATGTGCTGCTCAGAACTGGACAGCCAGGAAATCTGGAGGACGAAATCCCTAACTTCACCCTTGACGAGATGCATCGACAACTGGTGAGGTTTGTTGTTGCCAATGATCAGGTGAGTTGCTGTTCAATTTCTATGTGCTGTTATTAATGAAACCTTCAGGCCATCAACATCATTGAGTGTCCCAAGTTTCGTCAGGTTGATTCGCCTTCTACAGCCAGAATTGAACGAGAGCGATATCTACCATTGCACGAAATTTTGCGAGTTGATCCTTGAGGCCTTTGATGAGTACTTCGAGGCCTTGAAAAGGGACCTTGCAGTAAGTACAGTTGTCTATAGTCGCGAAAAGTATCTTATATCTTTCAGATGGTGCAGGGAAAGATTTCATTTACATCTGACCTGTGGTCAGACTCCAACCTCTGCCCTTTCATGGTGATAACAGCCCACTGGATTGCAAAAGAGGCAAAAACTTCCGTGCTCATCTTGAAGGCAGAGCTGATCGCTTTCAACCACACACCAGGGAGTCATGCAGGAAATTGCCTAGGCCAATCAATATTGGGCCTCCTCGATTGTGCTGAAGTGACAGAGAAGGTTTGTGCTTAGTTTTACTGGTGGCATGATCTGACTCCATTTAGTCCGGACATTTTACCCTGGACATTGCTGGCAACAATCACACTTCCATGCAAGAGTACTCACAGTCTACTGGAGTAATGCGGGATAGAATTCGATCCTGTTGAGCACTGGATTCTGTGCTTCCCCCATATTATCAACATATGCATGAAACACATTGTTGACGAGTACTCGATCGCCGACTTCTCAGGTGTGCCAGAGACATGGGTAGTCAGTGGTGAGATCATCAACAAGGCAGCATATATCCAAGCCATAGCAGGCAAAGCCCTTGATCGAGCTAGAGTGCTTGTGCGCACAGTCCGTGCATCGATCCAGCACTGTGACAGTTTCATGATCACCATTACCACAGGTAACGACAATAAATGGTTCCTAGACCACACAGGTTCCCCCACCCAGCTGCCTGTCATACAACTCCTCCATGATGAGCCGACACATTGGGACTCGGTCTATGTCATGCTGAACCGCTTACGCACCCTTCGCCAGGTAAGCCTCCACCCCACTAATATCTATCACAGACTAATGGTAGCCTAGGGTGTGGATATGTTCTTTCAGAACCCAAATCAACACCTGATCGCTGACAAGAGATTGACTCCGATGGAATGGCACTTTATGCAGGATCTCGAAGTAATTTTGGAGGTCAGTGCTAATGTATTTTAAATCTATGATCTGTCTCACTGTCTGATATTAGTGTCATATCCCGTATTCCGGACCTTCGTCTGATGATGTTCCCATGCCTTCCAGACACACATCCGGACCTCCATACCCTTATCCATGACTCCATACCCTTATCCATGCCTTCAGTCCTCCAGTCCACTATCGGTTTGGATCCGTACACCTTCGTACATCCATATATCAATACCTTCGGACCTCCGCAGCTAAGCCTGCTTCATCCACCCTTAGTCCTATTGGATCCGAGCTCATTCCATCTCGGACTCTACCTTCCCTAGACTATCGGTCTATATCCATGATCCATATCCTAGTCTCGTATTCACCTAGATCTCCAGATCCGCTCATCCGATATCCAGACGCGTATTCACCTAGATCTCCGGATCTGCTCATCCAATATCCAGACGCTTCATCCGATATCTCTAGACCTCCGGATCCGACCTATACTCATATCCGAGGCCCAAACCTTAAATCAGCGCCTATCTCCTTATGGTAATCCCCTTGACTCCGGACTTTGGTTATCTCAGTTTCTGTCATATACCATATTCCTGGGTACAGATCCGAAGATCCGGATCTCAGATCCGATCCAGATCCGATGGACATATCCGTCGTCCGATCCACAGATCCGATCTAATCCTTGTTTCATGTCCTGTTCATATAACTCTAACTATTGTTCATCTCCTTTCGGCATTCCTGTACACCGGTATACCGGTTATCCTTTACTTCTGTTATGCTTACTGATCTGCTACACTTACTGATCCGCTTTAACTTATACTTCATTCCCGGTTATGATACGTTATCCGTCCGACTTACCAGTACGCTGTACACATACTTTGCTTATACTTCGTACATAGCCTGCCTTGCTACTTACCTTGCCTTGCTTATACTTCGTACATAGCCTCGCACCTTTGCTTATTGATCATTCCGTTAGTTATCTGTATTATATAAACCCTTGTACATGCGCTGTAGTAGATCAGTTCGAATATCATCTTAGATTGCACTCATTCTGTCTGGACTCTAAGTCCATCCATTATCCGTCTGGACTTGAGTACAATACTCTTGTCTACTCCGAGACTTAGGATTGATTCCTATAGTCTATATATCCATCTCTGTCTTCAGACAGTCCTCGCCCGTTAGTTTCTAGTTCGGATCCGATCCGGATTAGCCGTCACTATATACGTTCGATATCCGGAAGCCATAACGGATCCATTACGAGACTTATCCGTCTCAATATACGCGGTACTATAGTACTCTGAAATAAGGGGCAAGACTCGGGAAAGGGGCACAGCGCATGAGCTGAGGCCGAAGCCCTTCGGATCTGATACTACTTGAGTACGGTCTTAACAGTTTTCGTCTTGCTTATTGATCCTTGTACTCTGTTCATATCCGGGTTCATTTACTTATGTTCCGTTCATACTTACTAATATGTTTCCACATGCTCGTACATAGCATTTGTGTTCAGCTTACCAATCCTCTTGGATCCCGTCCAGTATATAAACCTCTGTACAACTCCTGTAAAGTTTCCTTAGTTCGAATATCACCTTAGACTTTGCTCTGTCTCAACATAGACTTGCTCTCTCGCACATTAGATTTCACTCATTCTTGTCTCGGACTTTGGTCCATCTGAGTTCTGCCTTTCCATTAAGGCCTAGGGATGGATTCCCTAGGCCGGAAATCCAGACCTTCGGATTTGTCCCCTATGTCTCTGTTCTGAAGTCTAGGGATTGATTCCCTAGACCGAAGTTTTGTCTTTCCGGCACTTCCTGTCTTTCCGAGACTTCTGTCTAAACCCTGTCTATCCGACTCTACCATAGTGTAGTCTACCTCTGTTTGTTTCTACTGCGGACCTTGTCCATAGTAGCCTTTCCCCTCCTGTCCTAATCCCGTCCGCTCCTCCGGTCCTTGTAAACCTTCGGACCTTTGGACGTTGTAACCTTTGGACGTCGTAACCTTTGGACATTGTAACCTTCAGACGACGCAACCTTTGGACGACGCAACCTTCGGACAACACACCCTTCGGACGTCTTAACCTTCGGACCTCTGGACGTCCTGTCCTTCAGACCACTCCTCCTATCCTATCCTGCTTTGGACTCTGTCCCTAGCAGCCTATCCTCTATGTGTTTCTATCTAGGGAACTTACCTTGGGAAGTCTTACCTTCGGATCTGATACAGCGGATGAAACTCCTCTGGAGTTTCCTATACTCCTCCGGAAGTTTCTCGCACTCATCCGGAAGTCCTCTAGCACTCTACTAGAGTAGCCAGCCTCCGGAAGTCCTTCGGACTTCGTCGGATTCCATCTGGACTTCATTCTGAAATTAAGGGCACGTACTCGGGTAAAGGGCACAGCACACGAGCTGAGGCCAAGCCCTTGGGATCCCATCTACCCTTGAGCTACGGTCTTAACAATTAGGTACCACACACTGCTCAACAAGCAATGTCAAGTGAAAGTACTCCAACATTGAGTGGCGCAGTTCCGACCTTTGAAAGATTGATCAAGGGATGGAATCACATAGCGAACCACTTCCCGCACTTTGCGCCTCTGATTAGCATAGGCTTGCTGTGGGCGGATAAATATGATGATTGGATGGGCGCCACCAATGCTTACGCAGTCTCTATGTGTAAGTTCTGCATATTTTAACCAAAGTCCAATTCTCATTGTTACTTTTAGTCATCGATCCTACTTCACGGATGTCATGGATGGAACACCATTGGGGTCAACAGCGAACTAATGACGCCAAGAAATTTATCATGAAACTTGTACATACGTCTTTTGCCAATAACAGCGCAACATTGAATGTATCATCTAGATGCATGCCAAGAGAGGGACCCTGGCCTCTGGTTCTGCACCCGCTGTAGGGGCAGTACAAAAGCCAACCATGCTCGGTTCACGCCTCTATGGCCTTCCTGACATAGACATGCCATCGGATTGCAGCAGGGGTGCCCAAACAGTCCAACAGGAGTTCAATGCATACAGTACAGCTACTCGCAGCCCCAAAGGCACAAATATTCTCTCAGTTTTGGACGGTAAGAGCCTTGTATTTTCTCGAGCTACATCGTTTGTCACTGACCATGGAATGTTGGCCAGGCCTCTCAGGGCATGTTTCCGACAGTCTTTGCAATTGCCTTGGACTATCTCCTGATACAAGCATCCGCTGTCCCCTGTGAGTGCGTGTTCTCATCAGGTAGCAAGACTGACACGCAAAAATGGGACCGCCTTAGCCCCATGCTGATGGAAGCGCTCCAGATCATCAAGTTCATACTGAAAAAAGATAGGCTCAACTTTACCAAAGGGTGGTCAGCATCACAGCGAGACACGGAATACAAGGTGCTACGTGATGTAGAGCCTGGCGAGGTTTTCACACCTAACATTAGCAAAACTTCATCCAGCAGTTCCACACATGAAGCGCTCCTCAAAGCTATCGCAGACCACGAGTGTGATGATGTTGATGATGCCGCCATCATCTATGCATTGCTATAACTACTTCTTGCTCATCATTTGTATTGTTTACCTACTGGCGCCTTACATCCTTCGCTCGTCTCCCTCCCTTTCCACAGCTTAATCAGCACATATTTCACCTTAGTCTTTGGTCTCAGTCTTCCTCCTTTGCATCATTAGTCACTCGTCTCTACTAGCCTTGCTGCCCTGCTTTTGTGTTTACAACCTTGTCATCTTTACAGTCAGCGTGTCATACATGCCCGAGTTTTTCAGATAAAGACCAGCGTGTTCGAAGAACCCCATCACCACCCACTCGCAAACATGATTGGAGCAGCTCCTCTCGCACCTGCATTTCATATTTATCCATTTCAAACCCAACATCTCATGATTTCGATATTTCCTGACCTTTGTGAATTTACACTATCATAAGCTGGCTTGAGCTGGCTTACAGCGCTTATTTTAGTTACATTAGCTGGGCTGGACTGTGCAATATGTAAGCAGATCTGGCTTTGCAGTTCTGGTCAAGCCGGTGAATTAGAACCAGCTACTGCTGGCATTAGCCAGAACCACGGCAACGCTACATAGTATTCTAGATCTGTTGGAAGATCCTGATGAAAGCCAGGAAGTAGTTGACTTAATGACATGGTGGACCCGGTTAGTGATTAATTTCATTCTCTGAGCCTCAAGTTGATGTCTTTCACAGTCGTATATTCCCCAATTCTTCCTCTTCACAGTGGTGTACAAGCAAAAACAGCATGCTATCTAAAATTCGGGAGAAACGCGCTGTCCTTCGAGAACGAGCTGCTACAGGCACTACTCAATTCATTGTTGTCATTACCATACTGTCTGTACTAAGACCTGAGATCCTCATGCCACTTATGAATAATCCATCTGTCATTGCAGAGAATCCCACTGTTAAGTATGTGCTATGTTTGACCAAAATATCACCAACCTGCTGCAGCGAGATAACTCAGTGTCAGAGCCTGCCTGACTGTTAGTGATGATAGTTCCTGCCACCAGAAGCTCCCAATGCAATAGTAGCTGGATCTTGCCACTGGTGCCCGCAAATGTAAAGCCAGACATATTGGGTCGATAATCAGCACTTTGCTATAGCATAATAATCTCGTGTCCTACCCTATAACAGTAGCTTTCTCTGGTAAAATATCACCAGCTTGCTATGGCATGACAGGCAGATATCATATCATGGCACACAGTCAATGGTTACACATTCTACTATAGGAAGCTTCCTATGTAAGGCTAGACATATGTATCGGGTAGATAATCAGCACCTTGCTACCATATAATAATCTAGTATCATGTACTGGCACACTGTCAGCAATTATAGATCCTGCCACTGGAAGCTGCCTATATAACAATAGCTGGCTTTGATTAACTTGCTATGGCATGACAACTGGATATCATACCCTGGCATATTGTTAGTGATTACAGATCTTGCCACGGGAAGCTGCCTATGTAAGGCCAGACATATCGGGTAGATAATCAGCACCTTGCTACCATATGATAATCTAGTATCATATACTGGCACACTGTCAGCAATTATAGGTCCCACCAAAGCTGCCTATATAACAATAGCTGGCTTTCACCAACTTGCTATGGCATGACAACTGGATATCATACCCTGGCATATTGTTAGTGATTACAGATCTTGCCACGGGAAGCTGCCTATGTAAGGCCAGACATATCGGGTAGATAATCAGCACCTTGCTACCATATAATAATCTAGTATCATGTGCTGGCACACTGTCAGCAATTATAGATCCCGCCACTGGAAGCTGCCTATGTAAGAGTAGATTAATTTGACAATAACACCTCAATGTGCTTAGTGGATTGTAACTTGGCACTATAGGTCTGCCTATATTATAGCATTGGGAGATCCCACCAATGTAGTCTACCTATCCATGTCTTTATCATGTGATCTGCAATTGTGATATTTATTTTTGATATTATACATTAAATAAAGCTAGCTAAATCTTTGTCATACTCTGGTCAAATGCCTGATGCATCCGGTACATATTTGGGCTGTAGCATCCATATTTAGCACTCTTCTTTCTATATTGAATGGGTTGTGCCTATATATATTCCTCCTGGTGGTACCCTGCTTACATACTCCTTGCTTCCCGCTTCCTCCTGATAGTACCTTGCTTACATACTCTAATTCATCAGCATACGGCTACTCAGTACTCACTTTAGTAGGTCTCTTACTGTTCCAGCTGTCCTTTAAGATTAGTAATACAGCAATGGGCAAAGGTCCCATCAATGATGCAATCATTGAGCTTTGAATCCACTAAGTCCCATGCTGTGCCATTTGGAATTCCGCCACAATTTTTCGTCCATTGGTCAAAATAAATCAAAACAATGACGCAACCTTTTAGCTTTGAATTCACTAAGTCTCTTGCTGTCCCAGCTGTCCTTTAAGATTAGTAATACGGCAATGGGCAAAAGTCCATCAATGGCACAATCATTGAGCTTTGAATTCACTAAGTCCCATGCTGTGCCATTCCGCCACGATTTTTCATTGTGTACATTGGTCAAACAAATCAAAACAATGACACAACCTTTTGGCTTTGAATTCACTTAAGTCCCTCGCTGTGCCATTCTGCTTTGATTTTTCGTCTTGTACACATCACATTTTACATATTCAAGACAATTTTCTGGTTATGTATGGAGTCAAATTGTTTTTGGAAGTCAAAACAATGAATTCTATTGCAGGTGCGACAAAATATGAATATACACTATGACACAAGTCAACCATGCAGTGTGCAATTACCCAAATTGACCAAACTCTGAGGCACAAGCCTACTATTCAAGACTGCCTGGCCCTTCTGTAGAGTTTATCAGCATGATTGCTCCACTTTTGCGACATAATAGAAAGGACATACTTCCATGAATCTGTGGGGCATGCACGACATGTTGAGACTCCGATGTCATTATCACGCTCTCATGGATTGAAGGGCACATTGTTATGCACATGGAGATGAGGTGTGTTTGTCACCATGCGCACTGCCAGAGGGTTTGATGTAGATGGGTCCATAGATAGTGTAGGTGCCGGAGATCTGTCAATGTGCCGTCTATGCACCCCATGGCGAGGACGAACCTCTGGCTGGTTGAGAAGTGAATCATTGTCCTGTCCTTCCTCGCTATTCATGGACAGGACAGGAGGGAGCAGCACCTCCTCTGATAGAGGCAAGTATGGGCGATCACAGTTGTCTAGAGATGTGAGATTGGCGGGAGACTGTCCAGGTAAAGATTTGTTGGTAGTACTATTAAGAGGAGGTGTGAACCAGTCAGGTATCATACCGGGATCAAAGTTGGGATTGTTGATCATAGTAGCGAAGGCATGGGGATCAAAGGCAGAGAAATTGGCGGCGCCCGCTACAATGGGGTCGAAAGTAGCCGCAGAGTGAGGAGGATGATGAAATTCCACAGCGAGCAATGAGCTTCCAGCAAGCCCCGTTGATGCATCAGTCGATACCTTACTAGCACTTGTGGGAAGCGCTTTGGGCAATAAGGTATCCAACAGAGTATGTGAGCCGCTCTATGTGCACAATGAGACACATTTCACTACATATTAATAAGCTATTACTCACCGCGTTATCCCCAAGAACTTCATCAGATTGGGGAGTCATTTGATACAGGTTGCTTGTATCAAAGGTTGGGAGGTGCTCATCTTGACTCATACCCTCATTTTCCCGCCCATCTTCGTCACTGTCCCAGTCTGATGAGGACTTTTCTTCTTCATCCCCTGCCGACTCATCATGCGGTAAGGTAGACTCGAATGCTGATTGGCAAGAGGGATAAGTCTGGTGTCTCTCAACTTAGAAATTTAAACATACCGAGGGCATTTTGCACAAATCCTAGGAAGGCGGCTTGCATTCCATCAAAGTCTTTGTATACATGATTGAACTGGGCGCCACTTTGAAGTTCACCAACATGGTAGCTTGAAATAATGATAAGCACAGCTTTCATCATGTTTACAAATGTTGCTCACTTGAATACTGACGTCTCACCCGTCCTAGGATCACGACCCCCCATGAGAACAGAGAATTTCCACCCACCCTGTGATATGCGCGAGATACTTGAGGATGCGGTCAAGCATTGGACCGAGCTCCCAAATAGCCCCACCGCGGAGGATTCAAGTCAGTAATATGACATTCAATTGATTAGCAGTACGTACTTCAATTTTGTGGCATTGTCGATTTTTAATGGCTTCCCAGACCTCAGCTGCTGGCGCTTTTTTGCTGAAACTTGATTTCGCCTTGCGGTACTTCCTATCAATATCCGCTTTGACAGACTCGCTTTCCTCCAAGTACATCTGCCGTGTGATCTCATGGTGTTTGTTCAGCTTCAGGCCTCTATTGGTAATGTTTTCTGTTGTGATTGCATTGTCTGCAGCATGCTTAACCTTCACTTTGTAGAATTTGTGTGAGTAAATATTGATTTTTTGGGGTGCCCATACACCTTTCAGCTCCACGCCCCCATCTAAGACGGTATCAAATTTCAGCACGCCCCTGGTGCCTTTTGAGCGAGCATGACGCGTGGGGTTTACCTGCCACCTATGTATACCAAGTGATTAGTTGCTGTAAAATCAATCAGTAATGTGTTTTTTCTGGTTTTCGCACATTGTCTTACTTGCTGACGCATTTCAACTGCTCCCACCAGAGCCTTAATGTCTTCTGGGGTGCGAACATAATCATCTGGCTTGTCCTTGAAGATGACATGTTCCTCAGGCCACCTTTCGAACCATAGAGCATCAATGCGCGTGAACAAATCGTCATAATCCTTGGTCGTGAGACTCTTGCGGAATTCAGACATGAAGCTGAGGAGAAATTCCTCTTGCTCTGGAGTCGTCCATTTCTTGCTCAGCATCTGGAACAAGCTGTAGTAAGGTCCTTTTTTAAAAAATGAAGGAAACACTTTAGGCACACTTTCACAGGTACAGCAGTCAGTCTTGGGTAGGCATACAACTACGAGAGACAAGACTTGAGCACGGTGATATGATCCTCAACTTCTTCCATCTGGTCCTTATTGATAATATATATGTCCAAACTTTCACCAATTTAACTCATTTATGCGCGTGCAAGGCAAGTTCTCGATATCTACACTAGATCTACACATATGATGACATATCCTGGTCTTATGCACACAGAATGACTACCTCGTCTATCCCCTGGTATAGCGAATCAATTTATGTGATATATGAGACCCAGCCAAAATTTCTCACCTTCTCAACTTTTTCACAGGAAAATACTCCTTCAGCGTCACATGTGCCTCTTGATGCAACGTGTTCATAAGTATACAACTCTGGAGGTGCTTCTCCTGCAATCAATACATGTCCCCCTTTTCATGAATTCAGTCACAATGTACTCGACGACGGCGCCTAATGGCTTCAATGAGCAATGCCTCCTGCAGGCCAGACAACATTTGATCATGAGGTATCTCCCCAAAGTGCATGGCATGTTCAGGCCAGGCTGCGAACCACTGGGAGTAGTCACTCTCCCAAAAATCTTCCTGCTCTTCCACTGACCCCAAACGAGCAATTTTAAAAGCAGGCAAAAATGTTTTAAGCATGGCACATTGGTCATGCGTGAGGACTACAATTTGCAACATGGACATCGCAGGAGGACGGCAGCAAGTTGTCTGCAATGTCGACATGATGAGAAGAAAACAGTGAGCTGCGTGAGAGCACCATGAATCACAGAACCAAGCCTGCACATGTCTTTGCAAATAGATCTGTGCGTAGCCACAATTACACTTCAAACTGTCATCAGTAATTGTATTCTGGAGGTCTCACTGTAGAGACTCGCGTTTCTGCAGGCACATATAGGCACATTTCACACCTTTTCACAACTCATGACAATTGGCCTTCAATGCACGACTCGCACCATCAGCTATATTCGACTTCTATCATGTCCCTAGTCATTTTACACATAACGCGCAGCATTCCCGCGAAACGCGCCATAGGCGCGGTACTTTCCCACACAATGCGCAGCATTCCCACACGCGCACCTTGCGCGCTTTCTCGTGCTTAAGCGCCCTGCATTGCCCTGCATTGCCTATCATCCAGGAATGTCCCTCTATGTCCACCCACCTCATTGGTACATCATATCGCTTGCCTCGTGGTTTGTAACAAGCATTGCAGCGTTATTACATGTCATTACGTATTCATAGTGCTTATTGCTCCTATCCCTTCCGCTTCCAATGCGATTTCCATAGTATAAAGTTGCTGACTTACTACACCATCATTATTACTCCCCTTTGCTGTACTTCCCTCGCTATTGGGTTTTACCTTAGAGTAGTAGTCACCACTAGGGCGCACTTTGTGTTTCCAATGGTTATCGTTATCCGCCTATATTAGACCTTTATCCGCACTCATTATAACACTCGCTCCGCATTTGCACTCGCTTTGCACATCCGCTTCCTTATCCATTTCCTTATCCGGTATTCTCCGCACAACGCGCACCTTAGCGCTCACGTTCCCACGCTCGCGCTTACCTTAGTGCGCTCTCTCGTGCTTCGCGCTCACTTCGCTTTTCTTCTTGTGCTTTCGCGCATCCATCGCACTACAAGGGTCTTTCTTTCATCTGGTTCTGTGTTCAGTAGCAGTCCCCTTTAGGGTCAAACATTCTTGCATTCTGCGAGTATAGCAGCTAGGCAGAGCCAAGACTCACTTATACTGGTTGAGCATTTTTAGATATTTCATATCAGCCCAGCCAGGTTGAGATCGCCTCATCGCAAACAAATATAGAAGCTCTTACTCTACAGGGCAGGTGCTAACTAGATGGGGAATTTGTACTCTTGGTACCTGTCATATACCATATATCCGGTTACAGATCCGATGATCTGGATCTCAGATCCGATCCAGATCCGATGAACATATCCATCGTCCGGTCCACAGATCCGCTTTGATTCTTATTTCATTTCCTGTTCATATAACTCTAACTATCGTTCATCTCCTTTCGGTATTCCTGTACACCAGTATACCGGTTATCCTTTACTTCCGCTTTGCTTACTGATCCGCTATGCTTACTGATCCGCTATGCTTACTGATCCGCTACACTTACGAATCCGCTTTTACTTGTACTTCATTCCCGGTTCATGATTCGTGATCCATCCAACTTACCAATACGCTCCACTTAGACTTTGCTTATACTTTCGTACATAGCCTCGCACCTTTGCTTATTGATCATTCCGTTAGCTATCCGTAGTATATAAACCTTTGTATATGCGCTGTAGTAGATCAGTTCGAATATCATCTTAGATTGCACTCATTCCGTCTGGACTCTGAGTCCCTCCGTTATCCATCCGGACTTGAGTACGCTACTCTTGTCTACTCCGAGACTTAGGATAGATTCCTATAGTCTACATATCCGCCTCTGTCTTCGGACAGTCCTCACCCGTTAGTTTCTAGTCCGGATCCGATCCGGATTGGCCGTTACTCTATACGTTCGATATCCGGAAGTCTTAACGGATCCATTGCAATACTTATCCGTTTCACTAGACGCGATACTTTAGCTCTCTGAAATAAGGGGCAAGACTCGGGAAAGGGGCACAGCGCACGAGCTGAGGCCGAAGCCCTTCGGATCCGATACTACTTGAGTACGGTCTTAACAGTATATTCGAACTCATACCTTTCCGAGTTACTTAACATCTATCATGCCTCCTACCAAGACACAAACAACTCTGCACGCGGTCGGACTAACCTCCCTCCGTCGTGATCCGACACCTATAGTCAACACCTTCACCAGTTTCTCTCAGCGCCGTGTTAGCACCCACGGAACCGCTCAAACCATATCCGAACTCCTTAATCGTCGACACCCGGAAACCCCAACACGCACTCCTGCCGTAGGACCTCCGGACGATGATGATCCCGACGATGGTGATGATGATTTCCCTGGTAATCCACCCGACGATAACGGTGGTGATCCGGATGATGATCCGGATGTTGAGGATGATGAAAATGACGGCCTAAACCCACAAGACCGCGTTATGCTTCGACTCTCAGAAGCCATCGATAACCTTGCTCGCAATAATCGTCGCGCGCCCGCATCCGAAGATTCTAGAGTCAAGGTCCGAGAACCGGATACCTTCGACGGAACCGAACCACGGAAGCTCCGTGCGTTCTTTGTCCAGTGTGAGCTTAACTTCCAGAGCAAGCCTAAGGCTTTCTGTACCGGAAGGGCTAAAGTCAACTTTGCCCAATCCTACCTTAAGGGTATGGCCCTTGAATGGTTTGAACCGGATCTCCTGTCCGATGATTCGGACGATCATCCGGATTGGATGGATGACTATTCCGTGTTCATGCTTGAACTCCAAGCCAACTTCGGGCCTCATGACCCATCCGGTGATGCAGAAATGCAGCTCGAACAGCTCCACATGCGCGATGGACAGCGCATCAACAAGTACGTTGTGGAATTCCAGCGTCTTGCTTCACAGGTTCGTGGCTGGGGCGACGGAGCCTTACGACGCCAATTCTACAACGGACTCCCGGCCCGTATCAAGGATGAAATCAGTCGCATGGGTAAACCCTCTACTCTTTCCGAATACAAAGTCCTCGCTCAGACTATCGACGCCCGATACTGGGAACGGAAGGGAGAGATCTCTCGAGAAGCTAAACCCACTTCATCCACTACCCCTAAGCAATCCGCTTCTGACCGGACGAACTCCAATACGTCCAGATCCGGAAATCACAAATCCGGAAACTCCAATGATCAGAAGTCTACAAAGCCATCCGCGTCCTCGAACTCGTCCGCTCCTAAGGTTCCGGATCTTACTTCCAAGCTGGGTAAGGACGGAAAGTTAACGTCCGAAGAGCGGCAGAGAAGGATGGACAAGAAACTCTGCTTATTCTGTGGTGGACCCGGCCATACAGCTCGGGAATGCACCAAGTCTACTTCGCGTGCTGCCAAAGGCCGCGCTGCAGTAGTCGCTCCGGAAGTCAAACCGGATGTCTCTACTGAGACAAAAAAATAGTCCGCAACTCTCCTAGCTCCGTGCAGGAAGAGGGTCGCGTTGACTCTGCCTGCACAAAGGAGTTAAGACTCAACGCTGTCGCGCTCTCGGATCCGACTTCCCTCTGTCCATATGTTTCACTTCCGTTACTTCCATCCGTATCCGAATTTCCAGCTCTTGTAGATTGTGGTTCTTCTCATTGTTTCATAGATACTGCGTTCATCCGAAAACATAAAATCCCTACATATCCGATACCTACGATTCCGCTCCGCTTGTTTGATGGTACTTGTAATAATACTATTTCCGAAGCTATAGATTTGTCCGTCCGCTTTCCGTCCGGTGTAGTCACCTCTGATACGTTCTACGTTACCCCTTTGGATTCATCTTGTTTTATCGTTCTTGGATATAGCTGGCTCACCCGACACAATCCATTGATTGACTGGGTTTTGGGCAGCATTGACTTCCGGACGACATCTCATGGAATGCCATTGACCCCTCCGACGTCACTTCCGTCCTCGGATATCCCTCCTCCGACGGAAACCATACCTCCTCCGACTACGTCCGTACCCTCCGCTGATAACACTGTTCCTAATATATCCCTAATCAATGCAGTTGCCTTTTGCCGGGCCTGCAAGTTAGAAGGATCGGTCCAGTTCAGTATATACCTTCGACCATCCGGTGTCGATCTCCGATCCGCTTCTCTATCGTCCGATCCTCCGGATCTATCCCAAATTCCTTCGGACTATCACGAGTTTGCGGATGTCTTCGACAAGGGAAAGGCTGGTCAGCTTCCTCCACATCGTCCTTATGATCTGAACATAGATCTGGAAGAAGGAACTAGTCCTCCCCTCGGAACTATCTATTTGCTATCCCCGGTCGAGCTTGCAGCCCTCCGGAAGTTTCTTGATGAAAATATTGCCTCTGGACTCCTCCGCTCCTCATCCTCTCCTCACGGAGCTCCGGTCCTATTTGTCAAGAAAAAGGACGGATCCCTCCGCCTTTGTGTGGATTTCCGTGGACTCAACCAGATCACTAAGAAAGACCGATATCCATTACCCCTCATTGCCGACCTATTAGACTCTCCGAGCCGTGCTAAAGTTTATACCAAAATCGACCTCCGATCCGCTTATCATCTCGTCCGGATAGCGGAAGGGGACGAATGGAAGACTGCCTTCCGAACGCGCTATGGCTCCTATGAATGGTTGGTGATGCCGGAAGGTCTCACTAACGCTCCAGCAGCATTCCAGCGCTTTGTCAATAGCGTGTTTGCTGATATGCTGGATGTATGCGTTATCGTATATCTGGACGACATCCTCATCTATTCCCATGACCTTGCGTCCCACAAGCAACACGTCCGAGAAGTACTCCGTCGACTCCGTAAACATCGTCTCTATGCCAAACCCGAAAAATGCGAATTCCATTCCACTTCCGTTGAATATCTCGGATATCTCCTATCTCCGGACGGCTTAACTATGTCGTCCGATAAGATCCAAGCTATTACTGACTGGCCGGAACCTCGGAAAGTCAAGGATATCCAATCCTTCCTCGGATTCGCAAATTTCTATAGACGGTTTATATTCAACTACTCGGATATCGTGGTTCCGTTAACACGGCTTACACGCAAGGATGCTCCGTGGAACTTTTCCGATGAATGTCGGAAATCCTTCAAAGAACTCAAGAAAGCCTTCACTACGGCTCCGGTGCTTACGCACTGGATGCCGGATGTTCCTATAGTTGTGGAAACCGATGCCTCTGACTACGCTATAGCTGGAATACTATCCATAGTATGTCCGGACTCAGAGCTTCGTCTGGTAGTGTTCTACTCTCGAACGCTAACCGCTCCGGAACTTAACTATGACACCCACGATAAGGAACTTCTAGCTATATATGAAGCTTTCCGGACCTGGCGACATTATCTAGAAGGCTCGGCCGAGCCTGTAGATGTTGTCACGGACCACAAGACCTTGAGTACTTTCGCCACTACCAAACTCCTCTCTCGCCGTCAGGCCCGCTGGTCGGAATTCCTCCATCAGTTCAATCTTGTCATCCGCTTCCGTCCCGGAAACTCGGAGTTAAACCGGATTCCCTTACTAGACGCTGGGACGTCTATCCCAAAGAGGGGGATAAGGACTACGCTCGAGTTACCCTCATAACTTCCATCCGGTATTCACGTCCGAACAGTTAGCCTCGTCCTACGAGCCTCAACCTTAGCAACTCCGGTTCTTAGAGCAGCTGTTCTAATGGATATTGATGACCTTCGGAAAGACATCCTGACCGCACTTCCTAATGACCCTATTGCAACCAACCATCTTCCGGTACCTTCAGATCCGAGATGGACAGTGGACGATAGGGGTTTCCTCCGTTGCAAACAACCGTATATATGTCCCAGAATCCGATAACCTTCGACTTCGCGTCCTCCATAATACTCATGATCACCCCTTATCCGGACATTTTGGTCAAAACCGAACCCTAGACCTCATCCGACGCGAGTATACATGGCCGGGTATACGCACCTATGTTAAGGACTACGTCCGGTCCTGCACTAACCTGCGCCCGAGCCAAGGTTCCGAGACATAAACCCTACGGATTGCTCAAGCAACTACCCATACTGGAAAAGCCTTGGAATTCCATATCCATGGATTTCATAGAGCAACTTCCGGACTCATCAGGCTTTACAGCCATCCTCGTTATCATAGATCGTTTATCCAAACAAGCAATATTTGTTCCGACTCACGATACCATTACCTCTCCGGATCTCGCTCGTCTATTCTACTTCATGTGTTTTCCAAGCACGGAGTTCCGTCCCATGTCACCTCGGATCGCGGTACAGAGTTTGTATCCCACTTCTTCCGATCCTTAGGAAAAGCATTGGATATGGTCCTCCACTTCACATCCGGATATCATCCGGAAGGGGATGGACAAAACGAGCGTGCCAACCAAACCCTGGAACAATACCTTCGGATATATTGCAATTATCAACAGGACAACTGGTCGGAACTACTTCCCTTAGCAGAATTTGCCTACAATAACGCTCCAAGTGCTACTACCGGAGTATCGCCTTTCTTTGCTAATAAGGGTTATCATCCGAACATATCCGTCCATCCGGAATGCGATCTATCCTCTATCCGCGCTCGCGACTATGCTATAGACCTCGGCGACCTTCACCAATTCCTTAGAGAAGAAATGGCTCACGCCCAAGAAAGATATCAAGGACCTGCGGACGCTAAACGGAAACCTGCTCCGGATATCATATCGGAGACCAAGTCTTTGTCAAGGCTAGTACTTTCCGGTCCACTCGTCCGTCTAAGAAACTCTCGGAAAAGAATCTAGGTCCGTTTGAAGTCATATCCCGTCCGGGTACCCATTCCTTTACCATCCGACTTCCTCCGAATCCATGAAATCCGTCCACCCCGTCTTCCATGTCTCACAGCTAGAACCATCCGTTCCGAACACAATTCCCATCGGATCCAGCCGCTCCTCCACCTCCGGTCGGAAGTCGACGGAGAACCAGAATATGAGATATCCGAAATCCTAGACTCTAAGCTGGACCGTCGTAGAAGAACAATGCCAACTCTTATACCTCGTCCGATGGTCTGGATACGAAGGAACAGACGAAGAGACTTCATGGCTACTAGCCACGGAACTCGGAAACGCGTCCGATCTAGTCTCGGATTTCCACACTGCATATCCAGACAAACCCGGTCCTATTGCTATACAATGAATATACAAAGCGGATATACAAGTACATTAGTAGCAGAGAAGGCAGATCCGAAAATCCTCAGCCATCCATCTCCATGTCCCCACCCCGATCCGGATCCGGATTCATCAACGTCCTTGTCAGTGGCCTCAGAACGAGCCGCCTCTGTAATCCGGATTCCATTCCGGATCCCCTCAAGAAGGATGGTCTGGAACTTCCCTCTGCTGCTCCAAAAAACGCCTCCAAGTTAGTATTCATCCGCTCTATAGCAGTCCTACTCCCCTTCCGCCGCTCCGATGCTCTGCTGGAGCAATCCGTTGGTCCGAGCCAGTTCCGCTACAATGCTATTAGCGGCCGCGACCCAGGCCTGATCATCATACTCCACTTCCACCTCATCCGCTACTACCGTCTTCATATCGGATCCGGAGTCGGACTCTGCTGGCGCTTCTTACCCTTGCCTCTCGGAGATGGGTTCTCAGCAGCGCGCTGCCTCTTCTTAGACTTGGAATCCGTAAACGGTTCCAGGTCGTCCGGGACAAGGAGCCTTGTCCTTCCGGCACGCGTTACAAGCCTTGATCTATCCGAATGTTAAGAGTCACGGATCCGAAGATTCAAGGATGACTTACCAAGGATTGCTATCCGCATCGGACCACAGACAGGCCCGACCCTTCTTAGCGCAGCGGGTACAAGCCCCATCCTTATCCGCTGAGATGGCGCGAGACTACGGATCCGATAAGGGACGGATCCGATAGAACAAGTCATAACTCACCATTTCCGCTACTATAGCCCTGCGCCTAGCCTCCTCCGCTTCCCTTCGGGCCTCAGCCCGTTCAATCTTCTTAATCCCTGCCAAGCGCTTCCGTTCCGCCTCTTCCGCTTGTTGCTTCAGCTTTTCAGCCTCTTCCTCCTTCTGAACCTCGGCCTCAGCAGCAGCCAGCGCGGCCTGGATATCCGCCAGAGTCTGCTTAGCGGTCTTCTTAGAGCCGGATCCGTTATCAGTCATGGTTGAGATAAGCTAGTGGTAGTGAAAAAGTAGGGAAAGGAAGGAACACCCTGCGACGCTTTGGCATCCGTATATCTGTCAGAATCCGAACTCAGCAACTTCTCCCATCAGCTTCTCCATTGTCTCGCACTCATACCATCCGTTCCGGATCGCTGATTCTTGTGCCTCTAGGGATCGGCCCTAAGGGGGGGATACTGTCATATACCATATATCCGGTTACAGATCCGATGATCTGGATCTCAGATCCGATCCAGATCCGATGAACATATCCGTCGTCCGGTCCACAGATCCGCTTTGATTCTTATTTCATTTCCTGTTCATATAACTCTAACTATCGTTCATCTCCTTTCGGTATTCCTGTACACCGGTATACCGGTTATCCTTTACTTCCGCTTGCTTACTGATCCGCTATGCTTACGACACTACATACGAATCCGCTTTTACTTGTACTTCATTCCCGGTTCATGATTCGTGATCCATCCAACTTACCAATACGCTCCACTTAGACTTTGCTTATACTTTCGTACATAGCCTCGCACCTTTGCTTATTGATCATTCCGTTAGCTATCCGTAGTATATAAACCTTTGTATATGCGCTGTAGTAGATCAGTTCGAATATCATCTTAGATTGCACTCATTCCGTCTGGACTCTGAGTCCCTCCGTTATCCATCCGGACTTGAGTACGCTACTCTTGTCTACTCCGAGACTTAGGATAGATTCCTATAGTCTACATATCCGCCTCTGTCTTCGGACAGTCCTCACCCGTTAGTTTCTAGTCCGGATCCGATCCGGATTGGCCGTTACTCTATATACGCGATACTTTAGCTCTCTGAAATAAGGGGCAAGACTCGGGAAAGGGGCACAGCGCACGAGCTGAGGCCGAAGCCCTTCGGATCCGATACTACTTGAGTACGGTCTTAA
>NW_024540692.1:0-23041 GCF_016647625.1 Suillus subalutaceus
TGTATGTTCTGTCGGTCATTCAAAGTTGGATCATGCAGGTGTTCTCGTCCCGCATATTCAGGGATACCATGACGTCTTTCAGGATGTGTGCTGGTAGGGTTGCTGAAATGATATGAAATGGTACATGCGATGGAAGGAGCCAGTGAAGTCTTCCAAGCTGACTATATTTGGGGCCTTTCCCCATTGACTGATACAGTGCCCCTCGTTGACGGTGACATTGAACAGGTGCGCCGTGAAGTCCCTCGTTCTCCATAGATCATTGAAACACTGGTCACTGAGAATAATCTCGGGGCTCACGATAATTACTTGATATCTACGGCTCTTGGTTCCTGCTCCATGGCTCAGAATGATTGCAATAATAGTGAACAAGACTTAACATACCTTGAATCGTGTCATCTGTTGCATTTGTGCCAGTTACATTGACTGCTGAGATACCTAGCTGCTGCAACTCCTTGATATTTTGGTCGCCAAGCCCATTGAGTGTGGTAATGAGGATTACAATCCCGTTATTATTGAACAGGAGGGGGATCCAGAACATTAGAGTTTTGCCCATGCCTGTTGGAGCAATGGTAATGACATCTTTCCGATCTAATTGTGCATGTGCACATTGCAACTGGAACTTGCATGGCGCAATGTCAAAAGTAGCATTAACAGTATCTTCAATCAGTGAAGCATCTGGGATTGTATATTGTAGAGCAGATATTGATCGCGTAATAGATTGTCAAGATAGATTGAGATACCATATATAGGAGTGGCGGGGTGGGAGGCGCTCGTTGCTGACTCATACTTAGATCTGAATATTTTAGGTGAGACAAACAGTGTTCAACTTTCGCACCACAACAAGTTTTGCCAGTCGCTCATGGGGAGTTGTCCTCCAAAATTTTGGCTATAGTATGATGACTAATGTATGGTTTTATTTGTATTGTGGCTCTAGGATGAGAGGACTTCTCCCCATGGGTGGCTGGGTAGGAGTCTGCTAAAAACACAGCTTTTCCAACTTAATAGGCTTTTGCAAAAGTAAATCCAGGGCGTGCTTAAATTCACAAGTCCAGGTAACAAAAAAGCAGATTAAGCGCAATAAGTAATAAACAGTAGTACTACTAGCAAGAGTCATATACTATGTTGTTTAAGAGTCGTGTACTATATTGTCCAAAAAAAGAAATTGTCAGTAGATGCTGATTATCAAGTATCTTGAACTCGAGACTGAAACACCAATGTTCACTGTTCCGGGTGTGTGCAATGTAGTCACCTCAATCCTACCATTACAGTTGTGTTCGTTGGCATCTCATTGTCTATTGATGTCAATGGCCTTCATCAGACTTTTGCATGGTCGCATTTTGAATCTGATATTTATACCCATTGCAGTACCCTTCGTCGTTTTGCAGCAGCCCATGTTGATCTGTTGCCCACAGCTGCTTCCTCAGCAGGATTGAGACAAAATAATGACCTTCTGTGGTTTCATTACAAGGATGCCTGCTCCTGTTTTGGTGTCTATTGCACAGGCTTTTGTTCCTCGCAAAACTTCCTGCCGCACCACTATTGCAGTCATCTTGGCTGATTTCTTCAATCGGCACACCAAGCTTGAGCGCTCTGAGTGCTGAGCTCTTGTCCACACAGTCATTTAATGTCTCATTGCCTTTTGGTTGTATCCCATTGCTGCACATTTCTGTCACATGTACAGTGAACAGGTTGTCTCTGCTCTACGCCGATTACCGTCTCTCACCGCTTTTCTTGATGTAGAAGCCAGGATATGTGAAGCTTCTACTTCTTTGGATATGCCGTAGCTAACCTCGCCTTTGGCTGATTTGTCCCGTATCCTTCGCGCTCTGAACCAGCCCGACATAGTCTTTTGTGTTTGTCAGCAGCCTGAATGTGCTCGTTCTTTGATAGATACCTGAACTCATCACAAGTCGTGCAATGGGCTTGCTAGTGCTAGCCCTGGGCATGTTTGGCTTGCTTCCATTCCTCAGTATCTCCGAGGTGCAACAGCAGGATAACTGACAACTACTACCTGCAGTCATCAGATCTCTTAACTTAATCTCTCCAAGTTCTTTTCTTTGAATAATGCTAGATGCTAAGAGAGGCACTGGTAAGCTGGTCACTCTTCCGGTTTATGTCCAACTTCGGGATCAAGTTCGGTTCATTGAGGCATCTGAGATCTCATTGCTAATAGTTCAAGGCTGCAAGGTCATTTTCTCAAGAGTAGTACTCAATTGATTAAACGTCTCCGACAACTTGAACTTATGGTTGCGCATGCTTTGTACCTCTTGACTTCGCTGATCAATCAATCTGGCGTTAACATTGTTAGGAAACATCTGGACTCTGGTCACGGACGTGACTTGTACATGTGATTGATCGTACCTGTGAAAGTCATGCGATTCATTTGCGATTCATGACTTCTTTGTTCCCAGTGGAAATGAATGTTTGTATGACCTGTCATATACCATATATCTGGTTACAGATCCGATGATCCGGATCTCAGATCCGATCCAGATCCGATGAACATATCCGTCGTCCGGTCCACAGATCCGCTTTGATTCTTATTTCATTTCCTGTTCATATAACTCTAACTATTGTTCATCTCCTTTCGGTATTCCTGTACACCGGTATACCGGTTATCCTTTACTTCCGCTTTGCTTACTGATCCGCTACACTTACAAATCCGCTTTTACTTGTACTTCATTCCCGGTTCATGATTTGTGATCCATCCGACTTACCAATACGCTCCACTTAGACTTTGCTTATACTTTCGTACATAGCCTCGCACCTTTGCTTATTGATCATTCCGTTAGCTATCCGTAGTATATAAACCTTTGTATATGCGCTGTAGTAGATCAGTTCGAATATCATCTTAGATTGCACTCATTCCGTCTGGACTCTAAGTCCCTCCGTTATCCGTCCGGACTTGAGTACGCTACTCTTGTCTACTCTGAGACTTAGGATAGATTCCTATAGTCTACATATCCACCTCTGTCTTCGGACAGTCCTCACCCGTTAGTTTCTAGTCCGGATCCGATCCGGTGTAGAGACTCGATCCTGAGTAGCCTCACAATGGCATATATTGCAACATAGGTCGAGTCTACAGTAATATGCATGCAACGCGACACTTGCGCGATAAACGCGACGTTCGCGCGACGCACGCGACATAGGCGACACTTCCGCGACATAGGCGACACTTCCGCGACTTGCGCGCGCTTTAGGCGAATTTTCCCGCGCCTAAGCGCTATAGGGCGCCTGACTTCCCACTGTGTTTTCCCATGTCCAACCAAGTTCCCAGGTATGCATTTCTCCATTTATCATTTATTTCAACATCGTACCATGTTTATTTTCACTTGGTACACATTTTTCATTACACATTTTTACTTTACACAACACACATTACGACGGACCACCATCATCATAGACAGTCACCATCTCCGAGTTTTTATTATGTTTTGAATAAATCATCGCAAGCCCTAGTAGCAGTTAGCTCTAGTGGCCATATCCGCATCAGTTGTCTTATCAGCATCTCAGTACACGTCTTAACATCTCACTATCGCTCGCATACCGCTTTCACCCAGTTCCGCTTTTTGACGTGCGACTTTCCCGTGCTTCGCGCGCCTATAGCGCCTTTGTTCCCGCGCTTTCGCCTTATCACGCGCTTTGCGCATTCCCCCTAGAGTTGACCAGTGGATATTTGCTTTCTCCGCTTCCCCTAAGGGACGAACATATCGCACTCATATTTTCCTCCCTTCAACAATTATATCAGCTGCACCCTCAGCTGAGTTGAAGATCCTTCACTGGATTAGCCGTTACTCTATACGTTCGATATCTGGAAGTCTTAACGGATCCGTTGCAATACTTATCCGTTGCGATACAAGACTTATCCGTTACAATACTTATCCGTCTCACTAGACGCGATACTTTAGCTCTCTGAAATAAGGGGCAAGACTCGGGAAAGGGGCACAGCGCACGAGCTGAGGCCGAAGCCCTTCGGATCCGATACTACTTGAGTACGGTCTTAACAGACCCCCCAGTTTGGCCGTCACTGTGGTACAAGGGTAACTTGATTGTCTTTTCTTTTCTTTAGCTACAGCCTATCTACTGGCATATTAATACATTGAAACTGGACTATTGCAACGATGCCGTGGACAGAGCAAGAGGACACTATAGTGATGTTGAACTGTGAGAGAGGAGCTCATGATCACAGCATGGTCCAGGGTTTCAAAGAGAATTGTTTAGGGCTGCTCAATAAGTATTCCATATTGTTCGAGAACCCCGTCAGCAGAGGCACTCGAGTGGAATGATCCATACTCGAGTACCAAAACCTTGGGCTCAAGTCGAGCGCGCGTCAACGTGAATTGCTTCCATGAGATCACACGCTCCATATGTAGATACCGGATGACTTTCCATAGGCTTAAAAAATGTTAATTAGAATATCAATTATGGCCTCATTATAGGCAGGTGAATTGCAATATTGCCACTAGGCTATCGTTTAATCTATTGAGGTCAATAGACCCTGCAGATGAAAATTTCCAACTGCCTTCCGTTTTATCCTACTAATGCCAGACATAATCAGCCTTGCTTGACGTGCGCGGCATGCAATGTAGCAGGTCGCACAGTGATACCAAGGTGTGTTTTCAACCTTTCGCCAATGTCTTGGACTTTCTCCCGCATCACAGGGTGTTGATGCAAGTATTTGGAAGCAGGTCGGCAAAGATATAAATGATGAGGGTGCTGAGTGGAGATGCGGTCTTGTCGTGATACTTCAATTCCAGCAATGATAACAGCAGCTAGGACCTGAGGTCCATTCTTCGTCATCATTGGAAATGTCTGCCTCATCAGCATTGATAAACTCATACTGGAATACAAGATTGTCTATTGACTTGGACTATTATGGTACATGCAATCAGCAGCCCCCAGAAGTCGGCACTTTCACAAAACTCGTGTTTACAGCTACCTAAACACAAAATTCTTTACATAGACATCATTCTCTCTCTAACACAACTCAATACAAGGTCAAATGAATACATTTGAAGCAGAATTGAATGAGATAGCTGAAAGTGCCAAAGTCACGCAGAAATGTCACCTGCCGATATATGCCGTGATGGAGTTTTAATACTGCACACACCAGTGCCAACTGGTGCTGTGCTGCTGGTCATGGGGCTGATCTGCGTTCGCAAGTCTATCAGCGGTAGACACGAGCTTCGCCAGACCCTACATATGAGTCATGCATTCAAGCTGCAATTCAGGGAATTGCAAATGGGCTATACGCGATATCAAGTTGAAGATGTTTGATGCACTCTCAACACTCCGGCACAAGGATGATTTTATCACACTTGCTGGCGCTCTCAAGATTTCAAGAGACAGAACGGTTGAGGAACTCAGGACTAGAATCAAAGAGTTTCTTGCTGATGCCGCAAATCAGCACTTTGCTGACAATCCACATTTTGCTGCACTCTTCCAGACAGGAAAAATGCATTCGAAGAATAAGAATTTAGCCACTGTGTCATTGACAGGACAGCCTAGTAGTGGCGCCTCACAAGACAATGACGCTACCTCATCCAACACTTCCGGTACTCATTTTTTCACCCCACCTGCCAGTGCACATTCTTTTAATCCATATTATCCTCCACACTTTACTAACCAGCCATATTTTCATCAATTCTATGCTAATCCAGCTCTCCGCACACCATCTTACTCTACAACACAACATAATAATTCATCCGGCGGTCCCATTGCATCATCATCAAACTTAGACAGACAACCTAAGCATCCTTACAACACACACAGTCTCCCTACACATCCCCCTCGATTCTACAACTACAGCACTAATCATGGTCACCCTTGTACTTAGATTCTACTAGTATATACTGTACTTGCTTGCTCACACTGAATACTAACTCACTTCCTTGCACTCCTGCTTGACTGCTGAGCTGACTTTGAAACTGGCTCAGTGACATGTCATGACTTACTGTGATATTTGTCAGAAATTTCCTATTCAGGTTTCATGGCCTTGCAATGCGTTGCAAGGATCCAATGACAAATCCAGGTCCCAACAAGTTGCAATAAAAGAGTGTCACATTACAATTTATCTTACAATTTGGTTGCAATCATGCATTTCAATGAAGATTTCAACCGAAATGGCAATTTTGGCCGTCAGCTGCAACAATTGAAGCTGATTTCATTGCAGCTCGAGATCTGGGTCTCAAGGACGACCTAAGTTTGTTTCAATACATATATTTCAGTTTCAAGTCAATTCAAACATCATTCAAACCAAAAGAAATCAGATTATAATGAGGACCAATCCAACTAAATACTACTGTAACTGTAAATGTTCTAGTTTTTTCTCTGAGATCATGTTTCCCGCTGCTCCACTGATGAAGAGATAGCTGCTAGCCCACCCCTCTTTCCCTGACCCCATCAACCCCAACCCTGCTTACTATTAGAGGATGATTCAGAGGCAGCTGTATTGCCAGGTACATCAAGACTTGTAGTGATGTCTGAATCTGGTCCAGGAGTAATATTGGTAACAGTGGTAGGCACAATGGACGGAGGAGATTCATTAGCTGCGAGCGAAACTGGTCCAGGTTAAGGAACAACAGGGAGTGCCATAGAAATGGCATTGAGAGCATTGGGAACCAGGGTGACATTGGTCTGGGCAGTACGAGGTGCCTCTCTAGCGGTTATGGTAGGGGTGGTTGGGACAGGTGAAGCATTGACAATGGGGGCGGTAGATTCTGGTACAGCGAGGACAGAGGGTCCAGGTGCAGTGGGAGCAGTTGTTGGTAAAATGGGGGTGATCAGAGGAGGGTGGTGATTATCATCAGTGGTCGAAGAGTCTGAATCAGATTTGTCTTTGCGTCCAGCATTGGCAAGGGCCAAGTGCATTGGATCAGATGTGAAATCCTCATCTTCGGCTTCTGGAGTCACTATGTTGGAAGATGATGACGACTGCCAGACGTGATGATCGATTTTTTGGCAGATCAAGAGGATGCGGGGCTCTTCCCAAAGTGTCACCCACAGCTGCTTGTAGGCTGTGAACATCGATGCATAAGGTAGCTGAGATTTTGCGCTAATGCTGTCTTTGGTGAATGAAGTATTGGGGGACAGAATGAGGATCAACTAAGAATTGTTAGACACTCAGGATTGATCAAAGTGAAAGGAAACAACTTTCTGCAACCCAACCCCAGGCAAGAAGACCAGGGGTGGATGAAGTTATGCCCCATTTTCAAGCATTACACTTAGCATGAGGGCCACCCAACAATATCCAGTGAATTCTTTCTGAACATTATAATCCTAATTGCCTAGGTAAATTTGGACCAGAAGACATATTAAGGACCGATTCAGGTAGTGATAAAAATAAATACCTTTGCGAGTGGCTCTCAATTTCCAAAAACTGTGGACATTGTAGGGTCCATTTCCTGCCTTGTAAACAAGACGGGAGGGAACTTTGATGACGATGAATGAGTACTAGTTATACCAAGCATCCTCTGAATTTCGGGAATGGTATCTCATTTCATAAAACTAGTATCAAAGTATGATGGATCAAGACCGAAAATTCAACCTGCCATTACCCTTAACTTGCTGATTTCGCTCGAGCATCCACCTTCAAGGTGGTGGTCCAGCTGCAGTACATATTAATAATCATTAAATGCTGGGTTACACAACAGACTGACGTACCAACAATTTGAAATGAGAAGTAGGTATGAACCAATGGAGATGATCTGGGAGAAACATGCATAGTTCTGTCACAAGACAGAGTTCTTCTGCACTCTTGCTGGCATAGTGACTCTTACAGAGGATTGCAGGTGGAGGATTCAGGACAGGAATTTGAGGATATGATGATCAGGCGGGAACATCTCCACAACAATTCCATACTTGTGGAAAAAAGCCAAGAGCTCAACATCAAAAGCCTTTAGCTCGTCTGGAACTTGGGTGCTTGAACGCCAGCATTGGTTGGACAATAAAGTCTTGTTCTTCTTGCCCAAAGTATGATTGCTGTTCTTAAGCGCCTGGTTTTCTAATTGCAAGCGCCGAACAATCTTGAGACGTGATAATCAGTATATTAGATAGTCACAGGCATAGCATGACCATAATACCTCGATGTCCCCATGCTGCTGTTGCCTGCGACTGTTGGAGACAGATGGCTGATTCAGACTATCAGTTGACGAGATACCTGCTGCAACAGATGGAACGTCTGATTCATCAGAATAGTCCAATTCAGACCCATCAGATGGAATGTGATGGTGAGCCTGCTGGGGCATGATGAGAAAGATATGTCCTGGCAGTCATAGGGAATTTACAGGATGGGGAAGGGACAATTTATAGGTGAAATCTGCCACATATTGACAATTGGGCAGCGTCGGGACAAAATGAAACCCACAGAACATTGAATGGTGTGATATAGCATAGTATAGCACTAACAATCAAATGAATCAGCCTCATGGCTTGACAGGAGGCACAAAAAATATGATACAACTTACCTGTGATTCAGATTTGACCGTCCAGTCTAAGATTCAGACTGCAGCTGGTGCCGAAGGAGGATTCAGAATATATTAAGCATGCAGGGAAATGAGGGACACACTCCAAAAGCATGCAATATTAGTTGAAGCAGTTTGGGGAATAGGTTGTTGAGCATAATGTGAATTGTTTAGTAAGTGGCGCGGGAAGGGGTCCAGGTTCAGTCTGGTCTATTGGGTCCACATTGTCGGTGTTATGAACTAGGATAGTTCTGACAGTAGCTACTCGATAAGAGTATTTGGCTAAGGTCGAGTCAAGGCTCTGGCGTATACCAGAGTTCGGTGGTTCACTAAGACAAGACAAGGAGAGTGTCCTCGACTTGAATCAAGTTCAGATGACTTAAGATTGGAGATCTTAAGCGAAGGAAGTTCCAGGTAAAACCTAGTAAGATTAAAGTAAAGAACTACATAGTACAAAGTGAGTTTATATAGTGAACGATAACTGCTTTAGGGCCGGTACGATGAAGTCAGAATGAGTCAGAGATAACAAGAATAGAGATGAAGTCAGGATGAGTCAGAGATAACAAGAATAGATCATCTAGCGATGGCTTGATGCAATCGTGATGTAATACAGCTGATGATAAGAGATGAGTCTAGCGACAGCTGTAATAGTGATTGTGACGTAATACAATGTAAGAAGAGAAAATGAATAGGGGCGTACATAGACTGTAACATTACCCCCGTTTTTATTGTTGAAGTCACTGATTTCAACAATCCAAGTTATAGTAAGCGTCATAGTTGTCGTTGTCTCCCACACATTGGGAGAAGAGCTTCTCGTCTTCTTCGACGGATGTTCGCTCTGTTTCAGCATCTTTATCAGCTTCCCATCTAGAAAGGGCCTCGTAGGAACCCTTGGTCCATCCAGACCAATGGTATCACCGGTTCTCCTTTGAGATCTTTACAAAAGACCGATAGATGTCCTGGCGCTAAGTTGCGACATACTCGACAATAGTATGTAGGACAGTTCTTGTGACGATGGCCCATAAGACCACAATTACGACAAAGGAAATTATCGGCAGGTTCAGTTTTCACGATGGTGACAGAGGAGGACTGTGGTGGTGGGGATGGGGTTTTGGAGCGCATGGCTTGGTTTCGGGTGGGTAGGGGGATACGGAATGTTCTCGTTTGACCTTGGAAGGTCGGCGGGTAGGGTATCTGCGGATTGTGGTGGTTGTTGGGGTAAGTGTAATAGGAGTTGATACAACAGGTACAGCAGGAGGAACGAGAATGCTAGTCGTATGCTCAACGGGAGTTGATATCTTGACCAGAGGTGGAATGGGAATTGCGATATGGGGGAATGGGGGTCTAGCGATTGGGTGGAGTGCAATTCGTTCGGTGACGATGTGGATAGCCTCTCGAATAATCTCTTTAGTAGTAGCAGGCATGAGACGCACTGCAGTATTCCGAATACATATGTGAAGGTGGCAGAAGATGGTCTGATGACGGGGGTCATTGATGAGTCTGGCAGTATGGCCGACAAGATTGGCAGCATGGATAATGTTAATGAGAAGTGCGCTGGATAGAGCTCCTCATTCAGCAAGAAGACAATCTATATCGATGGCGTATTGCTCAGAGGTGAGAGCAGATTCAAATAAGGTGTTGGTTTCGATATTGTCAAGGATATCGAAATAGTTGGAGTTAACCAATTCGTCGGTTAGTGTGGTAGCAGAGAATGTTGGGGAAAGTACTGGGGATGAAAGATTTTGAGCGGCAGTGGTCATAGCAGCAGAGATTTCTTGGATGCATAAGAGAAGAAGTTGAAGTCGTTCGATTGAAGAAGGCATGATTTCGATGGGGTTCTTATAATCGATGGGTTTTTCTTATAAGTAGTGAGGATAATTGAGGCGTTGCCTAGGTTCTCTTCTGGAATCCATTCGTTGCTGGCAGAGGCATATCCTTTCCAAGATACGAGATAGTGCCTTCGTTTACCCGTGCCTTTGTGCGATAGGATCGCTTCAACTTCGTATTCTTCTTCGTTATCTATGACGTCAGGTGGTGGATCGTGGAAATTCAGACTGTGGATTTCGGTTTCGTGATAGGATGATAGTTCGGAAGCATGGAATGTGGGGTGAACCTTCCATTGTGCTGGGAGTTGGAGTGTGAACGTGATAGGGGAGAGTACGGCTTTCACGGTAAAAGGTCCATATCGTTTTGGGGCGAGTTTTCGTGATGGTAACTGTGTGATGAGATTCTTCCCCGATAACCAAACCTTATCTCCAACTTTCCATGGTTGGTACTTCTTTCTGTACAATCGTGCGGCCATTCGCTGCATTGTGAGATTATGACAAGAGATGGCTTCTTCACGTATCTTCTGAAGAAGGCGGAGCCATTCTTCTGCGGCTGGAACGGTGGAGTCAGGGAGTACATGAGGGAGAGCCCGTGGCTCATATCCCATCATAAGGAAGAATGGGGATGCATTGCGAGAGTTGTGTTTATGGTGATTGTGGACGAATTCGGACATGGGGAGATGTTCAACCCATTCTTCTGGGTTATTGCGGCAATAGATTCGGAGGTAGGTTTCTAGTTCTTGATTTAGACGTTTGGTTTGGCTGTCCGTTTGTGGATGATAAGCGGTGGAAGTGGCGATGTTGTATTTCAAAAGCTTAGCAAGGGCTTTAGAGAATTTGGATATGAATTGTGGTCCTCGATCTGAGATTACCTTCTCATGGAGTCCAAAGCAGCGGTAGACATATTTGAAAAACTTCTTTGCTATGCCTTCTGAGGTGATGGTTTTCGTACAAGGAATGAGAATTACCCCCTTCATAAGACCATGGTCTACCACGACCATGATAGAATCAAAAAACCGTTGCATGGTGGCAAATCAGTGAGGAGGTCGACGGAGACTTGGGAAAAGGGGGTAGAGACCGAAGAAGGGATAGGAACAAGCGGAGGAGTTGTAGGGTGGGTATCTGATTTCATTTGCTGACAAAGGGTGCAACCCTCGATGTATTTTCGGATATAAGTTCCCATTGAGGGCCACCAAAAGTCGTGTTTAACCAGTTCTCCAGTTTTAAAGCGACCAGGGTGTCCTGCCATGGCATGATCATGGGTTCGTTCTAAAATAGAGTGTTGTCCGGCTGGTCGGACGTAGGCACGATCTTTATAGAATAAGACATCATCCTTAATCGTCCAATCAGAGAGAGCTGATTTCATGGGAGGAAGACAAAGGCTATTTAAAGCGTCAGAGGCGGTGTAGAGACTCCATTGCGAGTAGCCTCACAAAGGCCGTATTTCCACTTCGTCTCCACTAACGCGCGCTATATACGACAAGGCGACTTAAACGCGCGACGCTTCCGCCTAATCCGCGCATCTGGCGCCTATAGCGCGCCTCTATAGCGCCTTTCGCGTTACTACGGCGCCTTTGCGCGCGCTTTCGCGCTTTACCTTCGCGTTCGCTTTTCCAAGTCGCCTGTCCTCCACACGTCCTGTCCTGTCCCTCTATGATCCGCTGGTGCGTCTCCCTTTATCTTTTCAACTGACTTTAGCTATATACCTCGTCTGTTTACACATATTTCCTTATTCTACAACACAACAACTCTTTTTCGCTTCGCTTCCGCTTCGGCTCAGCGCCTGGGAACATTTACCTTAGACATGGGGACTCTGATAGATTTTTCACTTACTTACTTACTCACTACATCCCATCATCCTGCATCAGTGTATACTGTGAATCAATTTCTATTCATTTGCAACACAACCACTGTGCGACTCTCTATTCTTTTGCAACAAGCTCTCTTGAGAAAATCTTGAGAGACCTTCGCGCTACTTTCTGCCTACGTCGCGCTTTCGCCTTTCATCGCGTTAACGCGCATTTCGCGTTTACAAGGCGTCTCGCACCTGCGCTTTGCGCAGATTCCCTTGCTGACTCGTTCAGCGCATCCCCTCGCATTTACTCGAGGAAAAGACTCAGTAAAGATCCTCTTGGGCCGACTTCTACTCGCGTTCGAGGACTACTGCAGGCGACTTATCTTATATTTTTCAGTATAGACCCACTCACAATTCCTCATCTTCAGCAGCTTGGAAGATGAGGTCGGTGTCATCAGGGTCAGGATTCACAAGAGTAGTCATGAGCTCTTGGTCGAGAAGTTGGACAAACATGGAATCAGGGAGGAGTGTCATGTCTTCATTATCGACGGTATCTGGCGCATGATCAGGTCGTCGAGATAAGGCATCTGGTGCGGCGAGTTTGGTTCCTGGTACATGATGGAGTTCAATGTCATAACAGGAAAGAAGGAGTTGCCATCTGGCTTGACAACGGGTTAACTTCTGTGCGGTGCGGAAATAGAGGAGGTTCTTGTGATTGGTGAATATGACAACCGGATGTGGATTTCCTTCTAGATAATGGCGCCATTCTTGAAGAGCGCAGATCACAGCGAGGAGTTCTCAGTCAAAGATCTGATAATTCCGTTCTGCAGGGTTTAGGGATTGAGAAAGATAACCGCAAGGATGATATACACCATTTTCGTCAGTCTGAAGTAGGACTGTGCCAGTGGCAACTAAGGAGGCATCGGTGGCAACTGCGAATTGTTGTGACGGGTCAGGATTACGGAGGACTGGTTGCTTCAGAAAACATTCTTTAAGTGTTGTAAACGCGTCTTGACAGGGTGTGGACCAAAGGAGTATGTTATCCTTCTTTGTAAGATCGATAAGAGGTCATGCGATATCAGAATAATGGGGAATGAAGTTTCGATAGAAGTTACAGAAGCCAAGGAATGATCTGGTTTCTTTAACGGTAGACGGGGTTGGCCAATCGCGGATTCCATCGGTTTTGGCAACATCCATAGCGACGCATCCTGGGCGAATGATCATACCAAGATATTTGACCTCTTGTGCGTCAAAGGTACATTTCTCCGGTTTCAAGAAAAGCTTTTCTTCGCGGATTCTGATCAAGATATGACAGGTGCGCTCATGGTGTTCATCAAGGTTATTTGAGAAGATGAGGATATCGTCCATATAGATTACCAACCATCCTTCGTTAATCTCTTGTTGGAACGTGCGATTCATATAGGCTTGGAATGTGGCCAGGGAATTGCAAAGTCCAAAGAACATGACATTTGGCTCGTAGAGTCCAAACTCTGTGGTGAATGCGGCTTTCCATCTATCATTGGGGTGGATACGGATATTGTTGTAACCGGAGCGGACAGCCATTTTGGTGAAATACTTTGCTCCGTGCAATCGTGCGACAAGGGATAAGGGAAGTGGTAGCAGATAAGCATTCTTGATCATCCAATCATTGATGTATCGATAATCTTGACAGGGTCGAAGGTCTCCGCTCTTCTTTCCTACAAAGAAGAAACCACTGGCTTGTGGCGACTTGGACTCTGAGATAAAACCTTTCTTTACCGTTTTCATCAATAAATGCTTTGACAGCAGTCTGTTCAGCAATTGAGAGGGGATAGATTTTCGACATTTTGGGGATGAATCCGGGTTTCGTTTTGATGTGGTGGTCAATACCGAGTTGTTCAGGAGGGAGTTGGTTAAGACCGTCTTTAGCGAAGATGTCTGCGAAGTCGTGTAGATAGGAGGGTACGAGTTCTTCGAAAGTTTTCTTCTTCTGTTCTAAGCCAGCAGCTAGAGCGAACTGCTGAGCTTTGTTACTGACTTTCGCGTATTCTGTAGGCCGTGGCAGGGGTTTAACCGTGGGTTTCTGTTCCGAGTGACTGGTTCCATTGGAAGTTAAGGGTATGTCCATAGTGGTATTTGAAATTACCCGGAGTTCCGATGCGTCGGAGGAAGATTCTACCAAGAATTCGTCATCATCTAGATCGTACATAGAGATTTCTCGCACTGGTGCGGCAAAGTTCTCTTGTGTCCAGACGTCTTCCTTAGTATCAAAGGTTTCGTCGTCATCATCAGGGATGGGGAGTAGATCGGGGATAGGAAGGACAGGTGGTGCTTCTTCGTCAATAATTTCTTCAATAGTCACTTTTGGATAAACGACGGGGGTTTCAATGGCTAGTTCTGCTTTTCTAAGTTTGGATTGCTTCCAGGTTCGATCGATAGGTTCTTGTTGAAATAGAGGCAAAAGACCATTCCTCTTTCTCTCTTTGTTGACTTCCTCTTCTACTTGGTCACTTTTCTTAGTGCGTGAGAGGATAAGTGTTTCTGCTGCCCAATCGATGATGGGGTTCATAGCGCGTAGCCAGGGAATTCCGAGAAGGATTTGATCTCTTCTCCCGAGGCGTGTGACATTAAATTTTCCGATCATGGATCATCCATCTATCTTGATGGTAAGAACACAATATCTGCATATAGCTCCGCTTTTGGAATAGCTTCCATTGGCGGTAGTAACCTTGAAGGGTTTACTGAGGAGGTGGGTTCTGATTCGGTGTTATTTGACGAAGTCTTCGGAGATAAAGGTTCTGGCTGCTCCGGAGTCAATAACTGCAGTAGTTTCAACGGTTTTCAGACGAGTTTTCGAGATGAGGGAAATAGGAACACGAAGTTCTTTTCATTCTCCAACCTTTCGTACAAGTCTTATAGGTCCATCGGAAGATACTGACATTGATCCAGTCTCCCATATCAAAAATCCTCATTAAGACGACGGACTTCTGCTTCTTCTTCTTCATCATCGCTTTCTACTTCTTTGCAACGTATCGGGTTTTTTCCTCTCTTCTTGTCAGGGCACTTGCGGGCGATGTATCCGACCTGACCACAGGTGAAACACTTCCCTTTCCTGAAATATTCATTGCGTTCTTCTTCATTCAAGCGATCTACTTCCATAGTGTTTGGGTTGTGGTTCCGATTGAAGGATGGTTTCGGTATGTAGCGCTGTCTGGATGGTTTAGTGATGTTATGGCAGTTGTTGCGTATGGCTTCGCCTTGTTGCCAGTTACTGTCTAGCCGGATGGCTGTGGTTACATATTTATCGAAATCGTCAGGGATGGTTTCCGTTTGGCATATGGAGTTTACGAGTCCTCCTTTCAGTCCGTCATTGAAGAACATAATCAGGACTTGGAATTCCTTAATACAGGCTAGCGATGCTAGTGTTTGAATTCAGCGATATAGGTCGTCAAGTCGTTCCCTTGTTTCAGGGTTCTTAACCTGTTTATGGCGACCACTTTAGCATCAGCTGGAGTGAATGCTTCTTTGAAGTTCTTTTCGAAGTCGGCGAAGGTTCCGTACTTCGGGGTAGAATGAGAATTGGCTTCCACATAAAACATTGTAGCCCATCCTCCTGCGCTGCCTTCAGTCATATAAGCGAGCGTGGTGACAACTTTCTTTCTTTTCATCAGAGTTGTAGATCGAAGCATTAACAGTGAAGTATGCTTTCACCGAATATAACCATCTGAGGGCCTGGTCAGGGCTTCCGTTGTAGTGCATAGGTGCACCTGCTTTCAGTTCGGAAGAGGTAGAGGACAACATCCTGAAGCTAGGGTTGGCTGTTAGGTTTCGGGGAGGTTGTTCTACTGGGAATTCGTCGGATGAAGTTGAGGATTGGTTATCTGGTTCTGTGGTTACAGGGGACGGTGTACGTCTCTCTCTGTCGTCTGGTTCTTCTACAGGGGACGGTGTGCGTCTCTCTCTGTTATCTTCTGTATCCGGACCAGTGGCCTCGTGATACTCTTCTGGGGAATCGGGTTCGTTAGGATCGCGTTGAGGGCGAGGAATGATAGCTGCGTGCTAGGGGGAAGAGTGGGAAGTGGGCTCTCAAGTGCTCCTCTGGATACGAGTGGAAAGTCGTCCCAAGGGGATTGCTTCTGAGAAAGATTCCTCTAGTGAATGGTGAGGGGGATCTATAACCAGCAATTCGGTCTCGAAGTCTGAATGGGACACTGAGGCAAATAATGCACCCAAAAGCGAAGTGCGCTAGCTAAAGGCGCCTAAACGCGCTAATAAGGCGGAAAGTGCGGAAAAGTGCGCTTCAAATGTCAAAGCGCACTTCGTGCGATCACAATGGAGTGCTTCGAGTAGAGATGACAATCAAATGGGGAATCAGGACTTTGATAGATGTAGAAATAGACACTTAAAGGTGTCAAAGCGCCAAAAGGAAGGAAAACTGGTGTATTCAGATAGAAACTCGAGCTATACACTTCGATGGTAGTGGAGCGGAAGTAAGTGACCGGAAAACAAACATGGTGACGTGTAGGTATGCTAAGCGAGTTCCCACGGCTCGGAGCCGAATAGGAAGTACTAAGGTAAATGGTGAGGTAAGTCAGGGTCTATAACGAGATATGATGATAAGTACTAGTGCCTGCGTGACGGAGTATGAGTTCTGAAGAAGGGAAACCGCACCAATGGACCTCGGAGGACTGGGACGGGACATGCGGAGGACAGGCAACGGATCCTAGGGAAATGCGACGAAGTGCACCGTAACGCGCTCGAATGCACTTGAACGCGTTGGTACGCACCAAAGTGCGCGTTACGCGGAAGTCGTATTAGAAGCGCGTTGTAAGGATATCGAGTGCGTCGTGAAAAGCCGTGAATTTGGCCCATATGAGCCTGGAGAAATGTGAATCTCTACAGCGTTCCCACCAATACTTTCTGACCCAAGTGGTCGTCTTTGCTAATCAGCAATCTGGGCCTCCCGTGATGGAGAGGTTCAAAGGGTACTTTAATCATTTGTTATGAACTAGGATAGTTCTGACAGTAGCTACTCGATAAGAGTATTTGGCTAAGGTCGAGTCAAGGCTCTGGCATATACCAGAGTTCGGTGGTTCACTAAGACAAGACAAGGAGAGTGTCCTCGACTTGAATCAAGTTCAGATGACTTAAGATTGGAGATCTTAAGCGAAGGAAGTTCCAGGTAAAACCTAGTAAGATTAAAGTAAAGAACTACATAGTACAAAGTGAGTTTATATAGTGAACGATAACTGCTTTAGGGCCAGTACGATGAAGTCAGAACGAGTCAGAGATAACAAGAATAGAGATGAAGTCAGGATGAGTCAGAGATAACAAGAATAGATCATCTAGTGATGGCATGATGCAATCGTGATGTAATACAGCTGATGATAAGAGATGAGTCTAGCGACGGCTGTAATAGTGATTGTGACATAATACAATGTAAGAAGAGAAAATGAATAGGGGCGTACATAGACTGTAACAGTCGGTTCTCATCGATATTAGCGCCAATGATTCATTATATAATAGAAGTGTTGTGGAGAGGTTTCAGTTGTCGGTTCATGATTCATCCTCGAGGTGTCATCTCAATGCTTGGGGCTTTGTTGGGACCAATGGACTTGGCGAAAACACAATGTCAGCTTATTAATAATATTACATAATAATACTGCCTACTTGCATCCGACGAATTGACATATTAACCATGTGTTCCTCCAGCATTCAAGTCTTCATCAATGGAATTTGTTTTTCCAAAGAGCTAGAAGGGATTCAGACACCATCAGACAGGCAGAAGCTTTAATTACTCACTGTTCATCTGAATCAGCATCTGTGTACTTATTAATAGTTCAACACACAATAATGATAACATATCTAAAACAAACAGATGCAGAGGTTAGTGTGATGAACATAATGGGCGTGTGGTCCAGGGGCATGACCAAGGTGTCACCACCTGTCAGAGGTTCCAGCAGCCTTGGGCAACATTGGAGGGTGCGTGAATTGAGTGTAAGGACTGAAGAAAGGGAAATTCATGCTGCTACGCCGCAAAGACGAAGACGTACCTGTGCTCGTTACCTGGACTGTTCCCTTGGAACACAGTGTAAGGACTGAAGAAAGGGAAACCCACGCCGCCATGCTGTGAAGATAAAGATGTACCTGTGCTCATTGCACCAGAGCCTGTTCCATAGGAGGAGTAATAAGAAACTGCACTGCTAGGCGGCTCTAACACACTGTCAGCGCTCATACAATGGTGCTTGGCAGTATGCCCAGTCATGTTGGAGTGTATCAGACTGGAGAGACAGTCAGCATAATAAGATGGATCAAATGAAATGCATGACAAACCAGTCAAGAATTCCTGCTTGATAGCGGCATCCTGTGTAATGGTACCCTTGAAAGTCTCAGGGTGAAGGGGGTGGCCAAGGAGCAAGCAAGCAAGATCAGTGTGCATACCCTCATCATGGCTGATGAGCTCGTTAGAGAACCTAAGATCAGGCATGAGACTGTGCTTCTTGAGCCAGAAGATGGATGCAAAGGAACCGGAGAAGATGCCTTCAATGGCAGTGAAGGCGACCAAGCACTCACCAAAGGTGGAACATCATCAGATATCTTGAGTGCCCGGTCAGCCTTGTGCTTGATGCAAGGAATAGTTTCCATGGCATCAAAGAGGTATTTGCGCTGGGTGGTCCAGGAATCCTTGATGTAAGAAGTGAGTAGGTCTCGGAGTGAATGTTCTCCATCATGATTTGGAAGCTGTAGAAGCACCAGGTTTCCGCAGCCTGGACCTCATTAGAGAAATGTTTAACAAAGTTTTCATTAACAATGCTGTCGGTCCAGGATGCAGCAAAAAAGGCGAGGATGTGTGAAACAAAGTGACGTTCATTGTCATTAAGACGGTTTGTCCAGTCATGGATGTCCTTTGAGAGGTCCATCTCCTCGGCAGTCCAGAATGATGCCTCGGCTTTCTTGTACATTTGCCATATCTGGTGAATTGTTAGAACAAGGTCAACATGATGATATTAGACAGTCTAAGTAACAAACCTCGGGGTATTGAATGGGGAAAAGAATGAAACACTTGGATTCTTTAAACAAAGGCTCTTTGCCTGAAATGAAAAGGTCAAGTTGAGGATGAATTCACAAATGAAATTAATACACCACTGTCAATGACTTTCAGGAAGGTCAATTTCACCGACAAACTTCTTGCAAAGCTCTTCAAGGTCTTCCTCCCTTCCTCCGTGTTCTGAGATTCTGGCAAGACTGAACACTTGCGATCATTAATGAAAACAGGAAGGCTATCCTTGTCATCTGATGGCTTTAAATTGTCAATGGTTAGTCTAAGGAGATATTTGCCAGGGCTGCAGCGGCCTAATGATTCAAGACACATTAGCTAGAGCAATTTGCATGGTTAACTTAAAAATGCATGAGCCTTCTTGCTTGGTGTTGGAGCAGGGGATGATACACAAACTGGTGCAAGAGTGGAAGCCATTGAAGGGATAGGATGGTATGTAGTAAGATGAAGATATCACAAGAGATGGATGTCTAGGTTGAGAAGCAAAGAACCAACCAAGGTTCCAATATGGCTAAGGGAAATTCCGACGAAGTAAAAGAGATGAGGAGCTCCTTCGCTAATATATTTGGTGGTGTAATATTGATAGGGAGAGAGAGAGAGGATTCAGAGGGAGAGGGATCCTAACAGCGCGATGGGGAGACAAGCAAGAGGGAGTGTAATAAGTATGAGAGGTGTGAGAGGTAATATAAGGGGGATGCGAATGTGAACATGAGTGCAAGGAACACAGGCAGAAATGCACTAATATTCAATGCGACGGTCAGACAAAGGTCGTGAAATTTAATAAGTCCAAATCAACCACAAGTAATGTACTAACCAGCTATAGTATTAATATGGATTTCCTTCATGCGAAGGAACATATCTGTATCTAGAGTATCAATGACCAAACCCTCATTGGGTCTGCTACTGTCTTCCACCAATACACATCCACAGATGATGGATTGCACCGAGAAGAATTCTGTGGACACTCTGGGCTTTGCCTTAACTCGCCAGAAGTCAAAGTCTTTATCCTTCCGTGGACGAGTACCAACAGGTTGGTCATATGGGAGAGTGAGCATGATAGGATATTGCTCATTCCCAACTGTGTAGGTGAAGACCAACAGCAATTGTGTGAATATGACACCAACTTCGGTCTGTAGGATAACAAAATCGTATCAAGGCAATCCATGGAACATTGGACTGCATCTAAGATAGTCAGTGGATGTTCGCCAGTTGACAAGTGATTCATAGTTGACTTTGAGAAATTAATACTCGGTAATCTATCAATGAGCAATTAAGAAGGATTAATAGGATATCGGTGTGACAATATAGTTTTCCCTGGGCTGATATTCCCCCTTTTTACTTACCTTCACTTACCCACTTTCCTTAGTTTATGTTCGCATTTTGCTGCTTACATAATCATGTCTCCCTTTCACCACTGTCAGTACCAGTCTGAATCACAGTCTTTGTTTTGATGATAATTCTACTCTCTGAGCTCTGAGTCTAGTACAGAAATCCTTTAGGGTCAAATAGCAGCTAGGCATAGCAATTTTGACCTAACATTTGAAGAGTACTTCACAGTTCTCTTCTTGTTGTGTTTCCCACATTGGTAATGTTGCACACCATATTATCAGCGGCAAGTTGGACTCGTCTTCCATCAGGAAATGGGATGCCATTGGTATTGAATGCATGGTTTAAAAATACATTCAGCTTAATCTGGAATTGAACAAAGGCCAGATTGCCTGTGTTGCTTGCTTCAATATCTGCAAATGACTTTGTTACCTGCTGAGAATCGAGGCTGAAATGCAGCGCTGCATCTGTCAGTTTGGTCTCTGAATCAATCTCATCTGAATTCACCTCTGGATCACAATGACGGGATAGCCTTTTGCATGACCATATGATGATAACTTTGCCTTATCAGCATAAAGAATGAATGCGAGAGGTTTGGAATCTTGTGGTATTTTCGACTATGATAATGGTAAATTAATACATGATACAAACCTATATAACACTGGTGTCATGTACTTGATACTCCCAGAAGCTATTGGCGGTCCAAGGCTCATGAATGAGTCGAATGAATCTATCACCATTAAACTTTGAAAGCCATTCAGCATCAAAGACAAAATGTGGACCGACTTGAGGATCCTGAAGGAGATCCACAGCCCAGTCCCATATTGAGCAATAGAATACCTGAAATGTCTTGTTGTCGCCCTGGAAGGGGATGATTACTTCTTCCTTTACGAACTATTATTGCACAGGAGAAAAAAATTGACTTAGATTGGTTTGCACTCAAAGTGATTGAATACACACAGGTGTTAATTTATACGAAGCTGCATCCCATGTATCCTGTACATCTTTGCAATTCCGAAGTGTGAAGTCTTCATGCTTGCTGTGATGAATGAGGTTGAGAAGTCGGTCCAGCTGCTGGTGGGTGAGAGCCACCTCAAGGGTGAGTTCTGCGAGTTCGGAATGGGCACCATGGCTCAGGCTCAACTGGTGGAACTATAATGGGGGCACCAGGACCATGCCCATATTCCTCAAAATTATAAACCCATATAGGGCGCTGACTATTAGGATGGTACTGCACTTGGATGTCGTCCTCCTCAAATTGAGGTTGAAGTGACAACATTCTAGATTCAGGTGGTGGAGATCCTGAAATGAAAGTTGCAAGCTGAACAGACAGGAAAAACAGATTACCATCCATCTGTCCAAAATCATGATTGTCAGCATAGTCTACAGGGCCATCAATATCTGAATCGAGAGCATCATTATCCTGTAAAGGATTATAGTCAGTAGCTTAAATCAGAGTGAATGTCAATGATCAATTTAAAGGCAGTGAGATGACATACAAAGAACTGAGCCGGATGGTCGTTTGCCAACAAACACAGATTTGACGGAACCTGGTCACGCATTATTTTCTCTCTCTACAAGTTGTGTAATTAGTGTGACATTAATTGATACTGTTATTATAACAATGTACCTCGGTGAATCTCTCTAGCAAGCTCAAGATCCTCCCTTCTCTGTTCAGATTGCTTCCAACATGCATTTTTGTGCATCTGGAAACCTTCATCACGGAATCGGGCTGGAGATGCTTTGAATAGATATTTATGCCAAAATCAAATAAAAAATGCGCAGATTATATCCAAAGACAAAGTATTGTAAAGGCATCAGCATTATAACGTCAAACAACAATACATTGCAAGAGAACTTCAATTCTGATGAAGCATCGTAGGTCTTGCAACTGTGACAGTCAGCAGATAAACACTTGAAGGAAGACTCGCATCTCTTCAAAATGATGGTCACCCGCTGTATGAGCCTGACTTCGTGGTGGCTGTTTGTAATCAGATGCAGTCGGCAGACGAGAGCTACAGTATCCTTATAATAGTTATGCATTATCGTCATCCCTCACCATTGTGGAGTATCTATGCAAATGCTTTGCAATATCCTTGCAAAATCCTCGCAAAATTTACGTTGTACTGAACGTTTGAACCTGGGCCAGCGAAAACAAGACTCACAAAAGCGAAGTTTTCACCTAAGAAAAAAAAGCGCCACGGTATGATAGAAGTCAGCCCTTACTCATGATTGAAAAAAATCTCCTGGAAGATGAGATCTGCAGCCGAGCGACATGCTTGTGAGGTATTGAGCGTCGAAGACAAGGATATAGAATATACATTAAACCATTGAGGTATGAGTGTCGAACACAAGTACATAAAATATACATTAAGACTGTTGAAAAGCAACTGCGCGGGTGTGCAAGGATCGAAAGAGCAGAAACGTCCAAATCTGCATACAATGTACCCCGTTCTACATGCCATAGGCGTAGCTCTGATAAGGATCATTCAATGACCCGGCAACACCGACCGTGCCAAAAGGGCTCACATTAGCATATCCAGCAACGCCTGTATAGCCAGTGGCTTGGGTATGGGGGGGGGGGGGGGGGGTCAGG
>NW_024540693.1:0-23037 GCF_016647625.1 Suillus subalutaceus
ACGCTACCATGTTCAGCGTTGGGTATTCTCAGATATAGATTTTGTTTTGGGCGAGGGTGCTGCTGAAACCATGGATATTGACGAATTCGTGAGAGGTTAGGGACTATATTCGGTTGCAGACTGTGTTCATCCACTTTTAGTTGATCGCGCTTGAGGAGGTTGTAGGACGTTGGAAGGAGGTGGGCCGGCGTGGAGAAGGAGGGTTACTTCTGTATGGAGGATGTATGTGAATATTGCGTTTGATTATTCTGTAGGTTTATTTAGTTCGTAAATGGGACTGACATCGAGGTGACTGACCCTTCTAGTGTAATTTTGCATTGGTATAATTCTAGATTTTGAAGGAGTTGAACCTTTCATCGATCAAGTGATAGCTTGTCCGCGTATCGCCAGCATCCTATGAAGGTATAAATCATAAATCTCTCCCCACATATCGGGACTTCAGGTACTTTGTAACAGGCCGCCGCTATACAGGCTACTCTGGCATGGCGTCTGAGTCATTTTTGTTGAGAGTGTGGCGGAATAGAAAGTTGGGTTAACGTAACGCGCTGTTGATTTCTTCGAGAACCTTCAAAGCTTCGTTGTCTTGATGTGTAGTCGCTTGCCAAAGGGGAACGTTTAAGTTACGATATCCGCGTCATTTCAGCGAGTCCATCTATAAATTACATAATCAATCCAACTAGCTTTACTGAACGTCAACGCGCGACCTTTTCAACGCCGGGCCATTCTTATTGTACGCCTCGACCTATCGCTTCTCTATACATGCACTCATCAACGTGCGTGCTTACGCGTCTGTTGCTAGGCTAGAACTTGCGGTAACACCTTCACCGACCAGTGCAATCATGACATTATGCTCTGACTCGGAGTGAGAAATGTTGATTTATTTACTTGTAGCAGTACCACCACTGATCCAGCCAACGTGATATGAAGTATATCTCGCTCTTTTCTTCTTCAGGAAAGTGACACTGGACGTGCGAAGTAAGATGCGGTGTTAAATAGAGGTGACTCAGTCTCTGTGGAGGTGTCTTGTCGTTTATACGACATTCAACTGTAGAGAGACTGACTCACCTGCGGCTTATGGAGTTCGAAGGTCATGTCCTTCGTAACCGCCTGGGGTTGTTTCTGAAAGGTAAGTATCGACTTTCAACTTGATCCCTAATTGTCTGCTAACTTCTATTGTCAGAGGTTGGCCGGAGAATTACGAGCGATACTTCAGGCTTTAGAACATACTTGCTTTCGCGTCGGCGACCGTGGCGTGACTGCCTATTAGCTCATGCGCGTGTCAACCTTGTACTTATGTTTATCGTTTTCATTCTGGATTTTTGGTATATGATCCAGGCAGATAGTGTTTGTAGAAGGTGGGACATTAAGATGAATTCCCAGCAAACGTCCTCGCTCATGATAATCTCTAGTAATTAATAACCGGTAATTTTCAGAATCCACAGGGCCAGTGCATTGGACGACCTAAAATGGAAACAATAGCTCTGCTATGGACCAGTAACCGGGTCACAACTTCTGGTCCCACACACAATGCGACTCCACTGCTGTGGGTGGAGCCACAATCCACGAGGCGAGTATTAAAGGCGTCAAACCAGCTTCATCTTTTACTCGCAAGTCATGGAATCTCCTACTGCCATTTCGTTTAGATTCAGCGACCTTCCGGACTGAGCTTGCCCCTCCTCATCCTCAAGTATGCCGCACAACCAACTTTTGCTCCACATGCCCCTCTACACTATCAAAAACCCATACTCAGCCACCCTTTCACTATCCCGCGTCTCCAAAATCGTCAGGCGCACTGTGATGCCCGAAATTCTGCACATGGTATTACTGGCAGAACCTCGCCAGGTTACAGCTTTCATATGTGCTCTGCGTATGCAGAAAAACATATGTCGATCAACAACAGCATGATCTATCTCTTAATTACGCAGCTTGCGTGCATAAGATGTTGATTGGAGAGTTTCGGGGACCTCTGCGAGGGCCCAAATGCTCCCTTCATCAACTTTATCCCTTTACAGCTGAGCTTGGACTCGGGGTTCGATATCAGTCTGCTGGCTCCTGTGATCCTTGCTGCACCGTCCCTTGTGATCAACTTTGGGAGTCTGGACATTCTTTTCAGTTGCCTCAAACATACGTGCAACTCCGACGTCGACTACAGAAATTCCCCGCTTCCTTGGAGCACGAAAAGTTTGACGTTTTCTGGTAATTTCTCTCGTCAATGGTGGGCCCTTCCTGGGGTCTGTCTATGGATATTCATTCCTTGCTTCCATCCAACACCTCACTCTACACTCTTATATATCCCTCAAAACATGCTTGCCCTCCCAATGCGACTGTGTCAGGGAAATTAAATCTCGACATTTTCTAACTTACATCGTGCCCATGTGGATGGCTCGTGCTCCTATCAAAGGACTGGAAACATTCTCACTGGCCATTCCGCACGTCAAAAGTCCGGCCATTGGATGTGCGATTAGCGACATGGAGATATGGGTGAAGCTGGTCACGTTCCCTGGTTCTGTGCTGCCAGACCCTTGGACACAGGAGGAAATGAAGGCATTTGTGAGACTGGACTCGGAGTGGGGACCCTTCCATGGGTTACACTACCAGTGTTCCTTTCTCACAAGTTGTTAGAATTTCAACGTGAGGCCTGAGGGCCCACTGGCACGGGTGTCAGATGGATCAATAGATATATGTACTCACTCGCAATGGGTTGTATTGTTTACTGTACATAGCTTGGACATGTTCCTTATTTTTCATTTAACTTGTTTCACCAGCAACATGAAGTACGCCTTCTCAATGTACCTGTCTATGTCGTCTAGAATCTAGCTCGGTCATCGGCAGTCCTGGTGTCGTTGAGAGAAAAGTAACCTAAAGTTGCATCATGCAGACGGTAGAACACACGCTTATGGTTGCATCATGCAGACGGTAGAACACACGCTTATGGTTGCATCATGCAGACGGTAGAACACACGCTTATGGTTGCATCATGCAGACGGTAGTAGAACACACGCTTATGGGCCACGTAATTCTCGTGAGCATTGTGTTCAGGCAAAAGTTGTGATAAGTAATGGTCGACCAACCAACGATTAGCTTGCCCTAGTAGGACGCAAGGAAAATAAGTCATTATTTCCTCAACTGTTATCCCTTGAAACTAAACACGTATTTTTCGTATTTCGAGAACAGATTATGATCAGAGTGATTACAACGTACCAGAAATAAGGAAAGCTCTAGGCTGTTGATGAATCCAGACTAAAGTTCGAGCTAGGAGTCATCAGCGCCCATCGAAGATGATATTAATTTATCTCAGGAGCTGGAAAAGCTCCTTGGCTACAATACCTTTGCAATTGAAACACGACTTCCTGTTTCTCTCTACTGGATATGCTCTTGTATATAGACATCCCTAACATGGGTATTAGCGTGTGGGGGTGCGGTGCAAAGATACTGGGCGATGGCCATACCGGTGTTGTGTATAAATTGACGGGCTCGGACAGTTATAGAGCTGATAGATTTGGATAGGGGACTGAGACAATCGGAGGGGCATGTAGTACAGGATAGTAAAGAACAGACATTGATAATGGACTGCCTGTGATGGCAAGCGACAAGTTGGCGAGTTGAGGCAGCCTGAATTGTCTTGCAGAATGAAGTGGCAAGGTTGACGTCATTATCATGTCCATTCAATGGGGTCGGCGTCAGTTCTCGTCTATTTTAATTTCGATCGTTGTTTGTGTGAATACATTACAGTTGGTTCGTGGTGACCAAAAGGCGTTTTGAAAGCTGCCTTCCATTCATCTCCTTCTTTCATCTGAATATTATTGTACCCCCATCGTACATCCATTTTGGAATATATCGTAGCACCAGTAAGGGCATCAATCAGGTCTTGAGATCTCGGTAGCGGATACGCATTTTTAACCGTCTTCTCGTTAAGCCTTCTATAATCCATTACAGGTCTCAGTTTGCCATCTTTTTTGGCCACAAAGAAGAAAGGTGCTGCAACTGGAGATTGTGAATCTCTAATACGTCCTAGTGCAGTCTCGGCTTTTAACCAATCTTTCAAGGTGTCCATCTCTTTTGGTGACAAAGGGTACGGTTTTGCATTCGGAGGAAGATCATTGTCGTCCTTAAGATCCACAGCATGATCCCATTTCTTTCTTTCAGGGAATCGTTTGGACTCTTCTTCTGAGAACACTCCCAGGTAATCATGAAGCCAATCTGGAACCATCTCTTCCACAGACTTCTTTTTCTTTGTAGCCTCTTCTGCTACCTTTTGTTCTGTGGCAACCGAGGCTTTGTATCTAATCCATCTTTCAGGACTATCCTCGTCTTCTACCTCTTCACAGGTTGCCTTCTTCATCTCCATGTCTTCATCGTCATCCTCTTCTGTGGGAATCAGATCTGGAACCACACCTGTCTGTTTTTGTGCTTTTCTGTTTTCTCTATTTTTTTGTCTTTGTTCCTTTTTCGTAATACATTTAAGTGGACATCTAGATAACGAAAACTGTCCTGCATTCCAGTCTATTTCTGGATTATGATATCTTAACCAGTCAATGCCAATAATAACATCATCGTTTCCTAAGTCTGTAATCATGAAGGCTGCTTTGTCTTCTACATGATCACCGATCTTTAGACTTAGTTTGGCGAAATGAGTCATTGATCCTGCGGCATTTAAAGAACCATCTATGTTCTTTACCGGAATAGGCCTTAATAATTTACGGCATATTACATCATTCTTTCTCACAAACTTCTCGTTGATAAATAATGTTGATGCACCACAGTCCACAAGTGCTTTCACGTCTGCTTGTCGATTCTTTCCTTTCAAGGTAATCGGAATGTAAAAATGCTCTGATTTCGATCGCAAAAATACTTCTGTTACATCCGAGAACGTAGATAAGATTGAGAAACGATTGTTCGGGTCCAAGTCCGCAGACTCTAACTCAGACCTCTCTAAAAACCCTTATCTCCTTTGGCTTTGACATAGTCTTTAAACCATTGAGGCATCGAGTCTTCCTTTGGCACTTCAGTAGCCTTCACTTGCGCTTTTGGAGTGCCCTTGCAGTTTCTTGCCATATGGCCTTCTTCACCACAACGATAGCAGTTGAAAGAACCAGTCTTTCCTTGAGGTTTGGGAGCTCCTCTCTGCTTATTGGCGTTGACATCCATGGCATTACTGTCTCGGTTGGGACCAGCCCTTGGTTCGAAGTTTCTCGCGGCCCTGTTAGGGGTCCAGAAAGAAGTCTTCTTCTTCTCCGCATCTAACTCCTCGAAGTTTCGTCCTATTTGGATCGCATGCTCTATCAATTTCTGCATGTTATCTTTGTCCTTGTAGGCGATATGAGCGAGTTGCAATTTGACGCGGTCTTGCAGCCCTGCCCTATACTTCTGACGTAAGTCATAGTCGGAGAACCTGGTGTGTGCAGCTTTTTGTTTGAAAGTAGCTGTATACTCTGGAACGGAAGAAGATCCCTTGTCTTAAGGAATCTAATTCTCGAACTGCCTTGCCTTCAAGGTCTTCTTGTGCCCAGCATGGCAGTGAAGTCTTCATCTAACTTCTTCATTGTGAGAGTTCCACCAGCATGCTCTTCGATATAAGACTGCGCCCATTTAGCAGCAGATCCTTTCATGAACGAAAGCATAACCGAGATTCTTTGCCTTTCTGTGATGCTAGGCCATTGCGTCATATAGAGCGCTATTTGTGTTGCCCACATCTTGGCATCGATGGAATCTTTGTCACCTGTGAATTCCGTGGGTTTAGCCATCTTGATTGAGGCTGTGGTAGAGGCGGCGGATGATCCAAGAGATGGTGCGGCAGTGAGTTTATCAATCTCGGCTTGTTGCATTTGAATTCGTAGAGCTAAGTCTTCATTCTTCGTTGCTAGCTCGTCATTCTTGTTTTGCAAAGCCGTGACTTGGTTTTGCCACAATGCATTGTTGGCGGCGATCTGTTCTTGAACATATTGTATAAACTCCTCACTGCTACTTGGCATTCTTGGTGGGGCTGGTTCAGACATAGTACCAGTTGTTTTCTGGAACCCGATTTACTGATGTCTGTGAAGGGCTAGTCGTAACGGCTCTTCCGGAAGGGAAAGATGATGAAAAGGGAAGATGGAAAGAGATACGTAATCTGGAAAACTGAAGCGGTCCCCGATATCTGATCGGATCTACCTCGTACTTCAGGGTCAAAGGGTCCTGGTAAAACCCAACTGACTCTTCCCTAGATACTGACTAGAAAGATGTGTACGTAACAACTATACTCGCCAAGTGGGAAAACTAGAACGCCAAGGTGCTCTTCCAGCCGAAGCTTACAAGCGACCGAGTCTGGACTAGGAAATTCCTCTAAATACTCGGGTAGAGTAGCCTACGTATCGTACGAAGAAAGGTGATAGGTAAAAAGGAAATTATAGTAACGTTGAGCAGGCAGGGTCTTGGGCCAGCACTCAAAGTTGTAGTGACACGCCTAATGTCGTGAACACCTCCGTATACTGGCGGCTGCAATGTAAGGCAGGGCCTGGTATAGGACTACTAACTACGAAACGGATAGGTATGAATGCGCTCAAATGAGCAAAGGGGAGAGTGATAGAATCAAAGGTCACAGCTGTTAAGCCGGGCAATGTAAAACGTGTAACGGTTCTGTTTGATTGAGGATCGCGGATAATCGCAAGATGCTCAGATCAAAGAGAAAGAGGTGCAAGCGGTAATGCTGTAGAGTCAGAGTCCCCTATAGTTCAAACCTAATGTCACAACCCTTATAACGAATTAACGTAGGGGCAGAGACTAGGACTCAAACAAGGATATCACAACAAGAGGATAGAGGATAGCAGGTACGTCTTAGGATTGCTAGCAGTAAGCTAATACAAAAGAGGTTTGAACTAAAGAACTACTGACTACAACGAGCTACCTATATACATATATTGAAGCGGAGACTGAATCTGAATCTGAACTAACTAGCCAATCATTAAATAGAAAAGGGAATCGTACGATGATCTAAATATAACTACACTATGATGTCATGAAACGTGTTACAGCTGTGCAAGGGTTCTCGAAGGTTCTAGAGTCACGTGACTTGATCGCTTGTGTAAGGAAGTCGAAATCAGGGATGTCGGAGATAAAGGTAGTAGGCGCTAACGGAATAGAGAAGTTCGGGTTAGGGTTTGTGAAGGTTATGGGTACAGATGCTGATTGAGCGCTAACGACAGGTGCTTGTGATGGGCGCTTAACGGGTGTCTTACGAGTGTTCAGGAAAGAATAATGGTTTGTATTTGGAATTCGTGACAGCAGACTTTCTTTCAGTATCCGAGAACTACTGACACCCAGTGAAAATTGACAAGAAAGAGGTAGATAGGTAGCAATAGACGCCTAAGCACAAATTGAGGTAGATACAAATCCAAGAAATTCGAGACGGCAAAACTCTGATTTCAGCGCGCCAGTTCACGCTAAGAACTTACGTTTGACACGTTTTGTAGCAATGCCAACCATAGCATTGGACTAAGTAGGGACATGCTCACCCCATCACATCACTGTGCATCACGCCACAGCCAATCAAACAAGGTTACCCAAAAGCAATTGTATGGAAACATACAGTTCTTGTCTTTGAGAAAGGTTACAGCATCATATGAAATAAGTAAGATGTCAATCACGCGCGTGTCTTCCGTAACATAAAAAATTGCCTTTCCCATACAGTTCTACCTCCTTAATCACCTCCATGGACATGTCATCAGCCAGTCAACAAAGCGTATCACTGAGCATTGTTGTATTGATTAGACGGTGTTGCTGAATACGAATAGATCAGCGGGACTGCGACAACTGCACAAGATATCACATACGAAGGCGGTGCTGTAAAACAACTTCAATAATTGTATCCATTAACTCTGCCTTCTTCTGACAGCGTATCCACCGAGAGAAACTTGTTTCATATGTGTGGGTGGCAGGGCTCAGAGCTTCCCTGACAGCAGCTGCATTGGGAGACGCTATGTACTGCTGAAGAGCAACATGAAGAGGGCAAACGGACTCCTGCTCAGGATGGCATTGCTGTTGCAAAAGATGGAAAGTGTGTTCAAAGATAATGATAGCAGCTTGTGATCAATAATCAGCAGATGCATTGCGATGTGATGTAAATCTCACCAGAACCAAGCTGCATGACTTTCTCCAATGTTGATGACCCAGAAGGCTAGTAAAACTTTCAGATGAGAGTTACGTGGACGAGTTGTGAGCAATGGGACATGCCAAAAGGTGTAATGTGGACCACATCTCCTCATCTTCGGAGCGATAACTCTGACGAATCATGATCAAAAGGCAGAAATGGTTGAGGATAAATCTACTTGCATACTGTCATTATCGACATATCAGTGCTTGAGTTCAACAGAGGATCAATACACTCACTGGCTGTCAAGGGACCAGGGACGCGTTCGGTCAGCGAGCGTCGAGCTCGGCATAGGATTCACACACTCACATACTGTCAAGGGATCAGGGACGCGTTCAGTCAGCGAGCCTCGAGCTCGACACAGGATCAACACACTCACATACTGTCGAGGGATGGGACGCGTTCGGTCAGTGAGCCTCGAGCTCGACACAGGATCAACACCTCACATACTATCAAGGGATCAGGGACGCGTTCGATCAGCGAGCCTCGAGCTCGACAGAGCATCAATACACTCACTCCCTGTCAAGAGATCAATGAGGCATTCGGTCAGCGAGCCTCGAGCTCGACACAGGATCAACACGCTCATGTCCTGTCAAGAAGTCAATGACGCGTTCGGTCAGTGAGCCTCGAGCTCGACACAGGATCAACACACTCACTCTCTGTCAAGGGATGAGGGACGTGTTCGGTCAGCGAGCCTCGAGCTTGACACAGGATCAACACACTCACAGGCTGTCAAGGAATTGGGGACACGTTCGGTCAGCGAGCCTCGAGTTCGACAGAGGATCAACACACGCACAAACTGTCAAGGGATCAGGGACGCGTTCGGTAAGCGAGCCTCGAGCTCGACACAAGATCAACACACTCACATACTGTCAAGAGATCAGGGACGCATTCGGTCAGCGAGCCTTGAGCTTGACACAGGATCAACACACTCACTCTCTGTCAAGGGATGGGGGACGCATTCGGTCAGCGAGCCTCCAGCTCGACACAGGATCAACACACTCACATACTGTCAAGAGATCAGGGACGCATTTGGTCAGCGAGCCTCCAGCTCGACACAGGATCAACACACTCACTCTCTGTCAAGGGATGAGGGACGCATTCGGTCAGCGAGCCTCCAGCTCGACAGAGTATCAACACACTCACACCCTGTGAAGGGATTGGTGACACATTTGGTCAGGGAGCCTCGAGCTCAACACAGGATCAACACACTCACATACTGTCAAGAGATCAGGGACGTGTTCAGTCAGCAAGCCTGGAGCTGGACGGAGGATCAACACACTCACTTCCTGTCAAGGGATCAGTGACACGTTAGGTCAGCAAGCCTCGAGCTCGACGGAGGATCAACACACTCACTTCCTGTCAAGGGATCAGGACGGGTGCGGTCAGCAAGCCTCAAGCTCGACACAGGATCAACACACTCACCCACTATCAAAGGATCAGGGACGGGTTTGGTCAGTGAGCCTCGAGCTCAACAGAGCATCAACACACTCACTCCCTGTCAAGGGATCAGTGATGCGTTCGGTCAGCGAGCCTCGAGCTCGACACAGGATCAACACACTCACAGCCTGTCAAGGGATCAGGGACGTGTTCGGTCAGCGAGCCTCTAGCTCAACACAGGATCAACACACTCACATACTGTCAAGGGATCAGGGATGCGTTCAGTCAGCGAGCTTCGAGCTCGACACAGGATCAATATACTCACCCACTGCCAAGGGATCAGGGACGCGTTCGGTCAGCGAGCCTCGAACTCGACACAGAATCAACACACTCACTTTCTGTCAAGGGATGGGGGACGCATTTGGTCAGCGAGCCTCGAGCTTGACACAGGATCAACACACTCACTTTCTGTCAAGGGATGAGGGACGCATTTGGTCAGCGAGCCTCCAGCTCGACACAGGATCAACACACTCACTCTCTGTCAAGGGATGAGGGACGCGTTCGGTCAGCGAGCCTCCAGCTCGTCAGAGGATCATTACACTCACAGGCTGTCAAGAGATGAGGGACGTGTTTGGTCAGCAAGCCTCGAGCTCGACACAGGATCAATATACTCACAGCCTGTCAAGGGATCAGGGACGTGTTCAGTCGGCGAGCATCAAGCTCGACACAGGATCAAGACACTCACAGACTGTCAAGAGATCAGGGCCGCATTCGGTCAGCGAGCCTTGAGCTCAACACAGGATCAGCACACTCACTCCCTGTGAAGGGATTGATGACACGTTCGGTCAGCGAGGCTCGAGCTCGACACAGGATCAAGACACTCACTTCCTGTCAAGGGATGAGGGACGTGTTCGGTCAGCGAGCCTCCAGCTCGACAGAGTATCAACACACTCACACCCTGTGAAGGGATTGGTGACGCGTTTGGTCAGGGAGCCCCGAGCTCGACACAGGATCAACACACTCACATACTGTCAAGAGATCAGGGACGTGTTCAGTCAGCAAGCCTGGAGCTGGACGGAGGATCAACACACTCACTTCCTGTCAAGGGATCAGGGATGGGTGCCAAAAGCGAGCCTCGAGCTTGACAGAGGACCAACACACTCACAGACTGCCAATGCGTCATCAATGCCTTATCTCAGCATGCTGGCAGAGATCATCAGACGTACTATCGTCAGCGGAAACCATTCACCCAAATCATCTACAATCTGGCGGTCGGATTTCTCAAACAAGCGCGATGAGATTTCGTGTGTGGAGTTGAGATATTCTCCAAGTGACCTCAACACACAGTGAGTTATCTCTCGTCACAGATAAGTCAGGTTTGAAGAGTTACTCTGTGACTGCATATCTCATGCATATCTCCAAGGCGGTCTGCTGAGTCGAGACAAACAGCTTTTTGAGCGTATCACCATCCAGAGTTTCAGCCGTGCATTCGATAAGTGGCCCGCAGTCTGCATCGTCCTTGTCCATATCTAAATGTCCCAGAGCGAACATGAGCGCAAATTGAGTATCTGCAGTTGAGAATTAGTCGACTTACCAGGCAGGCATATGTGACACCTTGGAGGACGTTGGTTGCCCTTGCAGTTGTATAAAAGCTTTACTTGGGGCCCATTGGCAAATGCTTCTTTGGCCTGCTGTGGGGCCTGCGCTTCAGCATCTTTTCTCGATAATCCGTTACTCATCAGCTCTGCAAATTCATCGTCGTAGAGAGCATCAAATTTAGTGAACAACACTATTACTGGAACTGAGGATTGAAAATCAGTCGATGATGAACGATGGCAAATCCAAAAACTTACTGCTTCCAGTGTCACAGTGAGAGAAAAACTTCACTTCCGCTTCTGTGAAAGACCTGCCATCCTCATCCATCGGACTGCAGTACCTATGCTAAAGATGTGAGATAGCGCATGCCAAAAAATGATCAACTACCATATGATATGGATTTGATCACTCAAAATTCTCTTCTTAGAACGGCTTGCGATAAAAGCCTTCACCTTGTCGAATTCGGATTGTCCTCCTGCTTCAAATCCGCGTGAATCGTGAAAGACGAATCCTGGGTTGCTTCGAAACACCATTTCATTCTCGATATCGTGTACTCCGCGCTGACAATTGTGAAGTAACTTTACCAACAACAAGAAACACGCCCTACCTCTCTAGATGCCATTAACATGGCGGGATCGATCTGATTTCCAATGTCCACCGATCAATCATCATCATCCTAGTCACTACTGGCATCATGAACTGCACCTTTTCCCCAGCGCTGTTATATATTTCTGGGTTCTCCCGCGTCTTGCAAACCCTCTGGAGGATGGTAGTTTTTCCTGCATCCGCTCTTCCCACGATAAGGATTCGGAAACGCTCAAATTTCCGTCTCAACTCTGAATGGTCCATGATGGAGGGAGGATAACGGTGTGTGAACTCTTCAAGCGCCTGAGCCACAATACAAGTGATAAGGTCCAGGAATATCTCACACCGGCGGTTTGGGGATTTTGCCTTGGGCAATATTTTAATCGAAATGAGAATAAATAATTAGCCATTTGCACTTTGAATTTCACTACTGGGACAACGGCAAATTCCGACTGAGGGCAAAATGCCAATGCAAAACAAACCATTTCAACACCAATTTAAGTGTATAGAATACTCGAAATTTTCCCTTTCGAAATATGTTGGTCGATATATGAACTTATTTATCCACATTTATCCACAGACAAATCCAAAATTTTGATGGGCAGCAAAATGTTCTGAAAAATATTACATAATAGCTGGCGCTTTGCCACCCCAGGGAATTTGGAATTTGCCCAACATTTAAATGCGCCGGGAAAATGCAAAGTTAATCTAATTGGTAATTTTAATGGGCATTCGTTGGGTGCTCACTGCGCATTCATTGGGCGCTCACTGCGCGCTGAGCATTAACCACACCAAAAAGCTACACTCATGTAATAATGGTCATAGAATATCATAGATGGCGAGGAATGTTTCACCCATTTCCTACTTTCCGGACGGCAAGCACACTGAATATTTGTTGGAGTAGCCTAAGCAGCCATGCATGGCCACGTTTTGGCCGCAAATCTTAACAGCTCACCGGATATGTGCATCACTGTTATGAACAGGGACGACCTGAGAGTGGAAAAGATTTCAATAAGATGGGTACTTGTACGTTAATATCGGGTAGTCACCCATAGCAGATAATCACCCCCTTCTCTTTACTCTCCCAGTTCCGCCTCTCATTCATTTCACCCATGAACTCGAATGCTCAGATTCATCCTTGTAGTCCACCACCGAGCGCTCGACGCATATGCATATATCAAGTTCCATATTGTTGGAATTATGAGCCGATGTAGGCTTGTTGAACTCTGCATCGCTAGCGCTTTTAGAGCCTTTGGAGTTGCTCTTGGACTCGAACTGCAAGGGGAGACCGGTCATCACTTTTTTTCTGCGCGCTGAGAGTGGGACACGTGACAATCACGTTTTCTAAGCGTTGGGTGTCTTGTCCTGATTTTCCTTTGTAGTTGTGGGTGGGCGGAAAGATGACAACGAGCTTCAGCAGAATGGTAGGCATGCTCTGGGGTGGCGCGCACCTCGCACGTTGATGAGGATCCATTGGGTCACGTACATTAATAACACTAGCTGTTGGTTCCAAAAGTCAGTGCGAGCCCAAGATTATATTATAAGCTGGAGCTCACGGATTCCATGAAATAGATCAGCGAACCACTCCGCCTAAAATGAATAAGAGCAAGGATATTGTGACTGTGTAATAAGAGCCTACCAAAGTTGACAAGAGGTATAGCAACGCTAATACAATTCCTATCCACCTATCTCTTCTTGCAATATTAAATGTCCTACAGGGTGTTTTAAGTCTGTTGAGCTGCAATCCAAAAAAAAAATCGACAGGATGTACCTGATCCCCAAAATGGCCTGTAATGTCATAGTTTGTATGGCTACAGCGTGATCAACAGAGTCCAGGGACTGGTGAGAGAATAACAATAGGACAGACCTTTGAAGATAGGCGCCACGAGGTAGTATCGTTGACACGCAGGTTGAGTATAGGCGGTGGAGAAGTATCCATAATTGGTGACTATCATAGCCATGATACTAACATAGCTGCATTGAATGTGAGCACAAAAAATGACAGACCGAGGACAAAATGTACTGTATGGAAATGAATAAGGCACATGCAAGACTGACGGAAATCGAGATTGTCAATGGTGGTACGTGAATCCCCGCCGCATACACATACCTTATATGAAAGATGGACGATTGGCTTCGGTAAAAGCACCATTCTGCGGGGAGAGTTAGGATACAACTGAACAAAGGCAATCAGAATATCTGCGGGGCTGCAACTAAAAAAGAAAAAGACTTACTCGTAAGTTGCAATGGAAATGGATGCTATTTGCAAATACTTTTCCGAGGTTACGCTGTCTGTAAGTAGGTGCTGCACCGTTTAATAGATGAAAGGCGCGTTGATTAACTTTGTATAGATAGATTGTAAGTCAAATAGATCAGTGAGTGTGACACATCACGAAGTGACTTCAGATATTTGTTCATTGAAAGTGTAACACTTTCATCTTGCTGACTTCAGAGATTTAGTTATCAGAATCAAACACTTTCATCTTACCACGACAATATGGCTGAGATTCACGAAACTGTGAGTTGTCAGTAGCTGATCAGATGCAAGAACTGACGCATTTATGCAGGAAGTTGACATTAATCAATATGAAAATGTGAGTTCTATGGCAGTGTAAGTGAGTACACTAATGTTACATCATTAGTCTTTAGATGGGGAGGTTGGGGAGGTGGAGGAGCGGGCTGGGTCAGAGGAGCAGGGTATGGCAGAGGAGCAGGGTATGGCAGAGGAAGAGCGTGCCGAGACCTTTGCTGTAACACGATCTGCAGTGGTAAGCCCAACTGTTGCTTATCTTCGTTAGCAAATTCTGATATATCTAGATGTTATGGGACTATGCACAGGAGATTGCACAAGACAATACAGAATTCGCGCATGCCCATCCACATGCGCCACGCCCCGTTCACCCACCCATGCAGATATCGCGCCGCAACAAATGCCTGCTTGCATTGATGGTGGAGGATAGGTGTGAGGCGGTGATTCGGCTATGGGAGGAGTTAAATGAGATCGAGCGCCTGTTGGGTTTAGAGAACATTTAGGGAGGATAGGTGCGAAGCGGTGATTCGGCTGTGGGAGTAGTTAAACGAGATCGAGCGCCTGTTAGGTTTGGGGAATGTTTAGGAAGAGCAGGGAGAGCGGAAGTCGTATAGATTACAGACCGATTTGTGATTTTGTGTTCTACAGAGGTGGTGCGTCAGTCTGGTGGCTTGCGAGGGAGCGGGACTTCACCAAATGTCTGCCTGAGGCATCCTGTCGCATTTACAAGCAAGTAAGATGTGGGGTTGTTGACAGAGCGCCTGGCTGCGTGTCATACTGGGTCGTATAGCAGGCACTCTACTAAACAAAATTGCGTCAAGGCTTGTAGTAAAAAAGTGACTTAAAAACCTCCCCGCCCAATACTAGTGCCCACAAATCTCCCGCCCGAAAAATTCATTTTTACTATCCTGCCTCACACACTAAGCACAAAGAATTTTATGATACTACCATATACATAATCTGCACCTCAGAAGACTATTTAATAGAGTACGTTGACTTCTTTTCGTCTTGCTTGTTCTGCCAAGAACTCAATCCTATTGATTTGTGAGACCATCAAAACATGTCAGAGAGAAAGGGACACGCACAGGACACAGAGACACGGCAACGATGTGCTGTGGGGAAAATTTCCACCGTGCGAAGTGTGACACTACCCACTCAGGCCTGACAACCTCAAGGTGGTCAGCGAGCGACAATGAGTGTAACTGAGCCGGGAAGTAAGGATAATGGCGAAAAGGGTCTGGGTAAGAGTGCAGTGGGAGGTGGCGCTGCACAGCGAAGCCCAATCCATCCTTGGTCCTGAAGATGTATCTAATGGTTCCTGGTATTTGTGTGTGTGTAACACTGTCAGGATAGTAGAGAACCAGGCTGTTTCCCACATGAGTGGATTCACGAGTGTAGATTGATCCCTTGTAAGTTACGCGGGCATGCAGGACGGCTCGCTTGACCTTAATGAGAGATCGGAGGTCTGCCGGAATATCTTCGTTTGGTGTAGTAGGTACTAGGGAATCTTCAATTATGGCGTTGACTGTGGGAGAAACAAATCTGTCAAATAAAGATTTCACATCTCTGAATACCGCAGGGCAGGAAGGCCGGTTCAGCCAGTGCTTCAACTTCGCAGCCTTGATGTGAGAGGAAAGGAGCGTTGATTCTTGCTGACCTTTATCAGAACTAGTGTTAGAAGGTTCGTACAAAAAAAAAGGTGAAACTGTCACCAAAAATGTGGTTAATTGGCAAACGCTGCAGCTGTCTGATGAGGCGCTCATATGGGAAGCACCACCATGACCGAACAGGACCGAAGAGCTGCAGATAGTCCCAGACATGCAATGCCATGTGACCATTAGTACGATGGGGTGCATGGGGATGTAAAACCTGTAAGTCTCGTATCCATGCCACAATGTATCTGTGATATGCTTGTGCTCGAGCAACTGTCATAAATCGCAGACATGCAATGTGAACTGCAGAGACAAGGGACATGGTGTGATCGAGGATGGCACGACGATTGGCTGAAACTTCTGAGGTTCGATGTTGAGATCCTTCACCCCATAAACTGACCAGCACTATGGGTAAGTACACAGTCGTCAACGTGCGCCATTCGTCTGCTTTCAGGGATCCAGCTCTGGCTTCTCCGAAGTTGTATGGGACTGATCGTAATGAAGATGGCATATCTGTCGTTCGAATAACATCAACGATGCATTGCATGACTTCAGGGGTACTGATGCACAATCTTGGCGATTCAATAATAAAAGGCTTTGTTCAACGCTATAAAGGCAAGTGAAGCGGCAGTTTGAGAAGGTGTGCAAGAAGACTAGAAAAACGACACACCCAAGTAATCAGTGACCTAACCCAGTGAACCTTGTAAACCTTCTTTCCAGGGTGTGCAACATCTGGCCCAATGCCCAGTTCTGCTGCCACGAACTGAAGGTATGCGACCTTCTTTGAAGAAAGCTTCTTCTCCACTCAGTCATGTGAGTCTCGATGAGTTGAGTGTCATTGCCCTCGAGGTCAGGAATCGCCGCGGTAAGGAGGTTGCGAATGTACTTGATATTCTTGACATCTTTCTCACAGAAATCTTCAGGCTTGTGGAGATCGATGTTGGGAAAAGGATGATGGAAAGCAGGCAGAGAATCAGTCTTTTGCTGCGCCGAATCAGCTGTAAGACCCAAAATTCCCGGAAATGATCGTGCGCGAGACCCTCAAGTAGACAATGCATAGTGTCAACGACGACTTGATGAGAGGGATCCCAATAAGAGAGTCTCCAAAGTGTTTGACCATCGCACCCCGTGTAATGAAAATAACTTGTTGCGCTCAGCAGAAGTGCTAGCATTCTTCCACAGCTCAGCAAGGCGACGCATTTTGTTCTTGTCCCGAAGAACCCAATCTGTAGAATGAAACATCTGTTCTACCACAAGTCGATCTGTGAAAACAATGACACGCAGTGCAATAAAGTGGCTTGTTGGACCAGCTAGCTGAGCGGCCTTTCTCGCTGCTGGAAGGTCGCACACTAGACATGCTATGACGCTGCGCGTGACCCGACCATGCGCCTGTAGAGCTGTGTGGGAGAAACATATCCCACATTCCCAACTTTCTACGAAGTCGTCAACAACAGGATCAAGGAAGTGGTTCAACTGATCTCCTGAGGGTTCCGAAGGTCCTGGAATTCCGGCCAAGTACATGTTTTCTGGCTTATACCGGATATCGAGGGGGAGGTTCAAGCATGTGCAAGAGATTATTCCTGTGGAAGTCGATGCGCTCCGCTGAAGATGCCTTCGATGTTGAAGAAATCAACGTTGAGCGTGAAAGCGAATCGACCTTCGATGCCTCTATCGATAAATAATGATTGTGTCGGACCCTTGAAATTGCGAAAAAGTCGGCGTCCCAGACATCTTTGATGATATGCGATGGCACGCTCCCAAGTGAAGCTAGCAAATTATCACATGGTGTGTCCATTATAGCTTCCAGGTCGCGAGACAGCAGTCCAGCGAGGTAGTCATGGAAGTGATGATAAACAAATGATTTTATTGGTTTCAGTTGCCCATTAGAGGAGCGCTGCAGTAACGATTCGCCACAAGGTGCATCCTCTGGCTTCGGTCTGTTAGAACAATTGAGGGGATAGTGCGCACTACTTGAGTCAAAATTGGCCCTCGGTTTGAACGTGCAATTGCACGAAGGACAGACTGTGTAGGTGGTGGTCTGGCCGTCAAGCTTGAAGCATGAAAGGGCAGCCTCCATTGTTCGGGGGATTTGAGAATGTATGTTTTGACCACGAGACTTTGAATGAGGGTCTGGGCTATCCATGGCAAGGCTCAAGATGAGTGAAAGAACGCCCATCAGAAACTCCCCGTGTCTGCAACCAATGCTGAAAATGACGACAGACACAGCTCCTAGGAAAAGGGATACCTGGGCGATCTCGTCGCAGTAATCAATGGGCAGATTGTAATGATGTGCTGCGTCTGATGCTAGCGGGACAAGCAGAATGCGAGAATAAACAAAACTCACAGGAATCAAATTCGACTGACTCAGACATGGGAAGCCCATCTTCCTTGCTGAGAAGAATTTTTGCATTTCATCGCACGACGTCTCTAGCTGAGTCCTGCGATATGGTGGAGGATACCTTGTTTTCACTTTTGCAAGGGCCCGGATCATCACAGACAGCTCATCACGGATGGAGCACAATACATCACGAGATGTTGAAAGGGAAAGCCGGGTGCGAATCCTTTCCATTCATGACTCCATCATCCAAGTCACAATTCACGCCCTTGACCAGCGCTGCATCTCAGCAGCCTGCAGGACGCGGGTGATATGTCTTTGAAATGAAGTAAGTACATGTGACATGTGATATATGTATTGGACTCACGTCGTTGCCAGTGAGTTCAGCATCCAGGTGGGCATTTGCCTTGCCTTGTTGGACTTCCGAATGCGAAACCCACAATTTGTGGTGACCATCTGAACTGGCTTCATTATCGGTCAAGGTCATAGCAAATAGTTCGGCGGTGAGATCGTCCACCGGTGTTGACATCTCGGACTGATGTGTTGGGTGCTCGCCTTGGAAATATTGAGGAGATGGTGTTTCGCGATCTAGGCTGGGATGAAGAGTTTGACGGGTGAGATGAAGTATGGAGCTTGTACGTTCAGATGAGGTCGCCATGTTAGCCGCGTGCGCTAGATGTACTTGCTTTATGGTGATGGGCAAGTCTCTGCCACCAACATTTCTGGGCACACCATCCACTCCGACATCGCAGCATTGAGCGCATTTGCAAAGGAAAGTTCGGCTAGGCATCTAAATGAACATTAGATGATGATTTTGAAGCCATTGCTGATCTTACCTCTTGATAAGATAGATGGTGTGTTGACGAAGGGTTATGTACTGGAAAAAAGGAGTGAGAATCTTAGAATCAGAAGGCACCGGGTATACTTGCCAAAGTACAATGTTCGATCGCCTTGGAGACTTCTGATAATGCCGCTCAGCGCCCGCTTGTGCGGCGCTCATCTCTGAGCGGTGGATAACATGAGACAACTAGAACACAGTTGAGTTGGGGCATTGCTGAACAGGTATAAATTATGATATTAATGCTTACGACTATTCGATTATAGCGGACGACGAAGCCTTGGCCTCAGCATCCCCAGCTCGGGTTTTCTCTTGGAGTTTTTCCCCACGCCAACTATGTCATTTGTCATTGATCGAGTCATTGTAAATCTATGTATATGAACTATGTTCTACTATGTTCTAATGAAAAAAGATACAACTGTAACTTGACTGTAACTGTAGCGAATTGTAACGAGTAGTCAAGAAGAGAGCTTAAGGGAGCCAAATTAGGTGGAAGGAACGCATATGTAGTGAATGACTACCATTATTAAACTCTGCCAAAAATTCAGGCTCAGCAGGCACACAGTGCAACACTGCTGATCATGCGAGTGCAAACTGCAAACTGAATCGAGCCAGTTGCGATAGTGATTTCGCAAAGTAAATGGTAAAAAAGGAAAGTAGACTCGTGAAGCTGTATGAGAGAAATTTTCGACATATAACGTACAGTGCAAAACTTAACACCCAGCGCCCACTTCACTCAGCGCCCACTCAATTATGCAATGTCACAGATAGTTCGACATCAGCAGCAACAACTTTGCGCACAATATCAACAAGATCTCTGGCAGCGAGGGCGGAGTAACCTCGCATACTAACACGTTTGACTTCAGGGAAGGCTTGAATCCACTGCGCTGACAATGCCTGTGGCCACGATGAGTATTGAAACAGTGCTCAAACAAACACATACCAGTGTATCTTCTGCAAAAGGAAGGGATGTCCTTACAATGTCTGAAGAGTCGAATGCCAAGTGTTTGACGCGCACTGCTGAATGGGTGCTTGGCCAAATCATTGCCGAATGGGAGTGAATCTGTGAAGGTAGAGAAATGAAGAGATATTCGACACTCTCACAATGGTTGACACATTGTAAAACTGAGCTAAGATAGTCAGGTGATGCGTCATGAGCTTGCAATGAAAGTGCAAGGCAAGTGAGGGTGGGCAGTGTACGGAGACTCCGAAGGACTGGAAGGATATGGGACAAAGGTCCATCTAGCTTAGATATAGGGAGCGTCAAACGAGCTGTGATTCGATTGGTCCTCCAGGTACCACAAGGTCGCGGAACGATACAGAGTGTATGGATAGCAGGGTGGCGGGCCAGAAAACGAATAAGAGTAGATGGTGCGCAATCAGCATCAACTCGGAGTTCGACGAGTGCTAAGATGGTCAAGTACCACATGAGTTTCTCCCAGTGTGCAGAGCTGAGTTTGATGTAGCTAAGTCAAAGCTTCTCCAAATTGGAAGAACAGATAGTCTGGATCGTGAAAGGAAAGAACTCTGGGGAAAATAACACCCCTGAGGATGCCTCAAATGCTTTGAGGTGATTCACACCCATGTGCCCGTGCATTCGGGTGAGTCTGGTGACGCCTGATGAGCCGACAAAATGGTAAAACCCCATGCACATCAGTTCTTTGCAGCCAGAGGCACGGATGTTCTCGAGGAATGTAAGGATTTGGGGGAGAATTGGCAAAGCGAGGATGTCGAAATTCCAGAAAAGTGTGATGTATTGTATCGATTTGTGAGGGATGGATTGGAGGAAGTGCAAAAACGCAGATAGCTGCGAAGCTTGCAAATCAGGATTCAACCAACATAACATCATACGTGGGGGACGGAAGGCATCCATCCGTATCCAAGTAGACAAAATGTCAAAGCTGGGAGAATCTACACAGATGTGAAACAGGTCCTTTGGGGAAGTTGGAAAGTTCTGGTTGGAGAAGAAGAGCGGTCCGGCAATTTCTCTCAATAGAGAACAAACTTGTGCTACACAGCGCATATCCCGTGCTCCCAGAAGAGCAACATAAGAACAAGAATTTCCGCAGGCAGGGACCAAATAAACGCCATGGTGTTGCAAGGTTCATAAAGTTTTACACGCTTCATTGAGAAGGGATTGAGTTGATCCCGCTTTGCGCTTCAAGAAAACGTCAGACTGCAATCGAGATCAGTAGAGCACAATATATACGGCAAGTCTTTGCATACCGCCTCCCTGTACAACACTTGGCTACGGGGTTTGTAAAGTCGGTGTGACAATGATATAGTTGAGGGTTGTAGCTGTGTAGCAATAACCTGGTGGATGTCACCCGTGGAATAGGATTCCAGGAGACGTCGCTTTCGAGGGGATGCCGAATCATCAAACTCAATGTTACGCTTCGAGGATTGCGGAGTATCCTGCGGACTAGTGCTAACGTTCTGTCAAACAGGGGTCAGTGAAAGCCTATAAGCCTACATATTTGATAAGCCTCACCATGCCAGATTGTCGACCAGAGATGTGACTTATCGAGTTTCCCATCGTAAAATGTTTGAAGGTAATCTACGTCTGCACCCTGCTTTAAATGACTCGAAGTCTGAGCACAGAGGTTTATTGTTTGGACCCAAAAGGGCGAACGTATGATCCATGAAGAGGGATAAAACAGAAAGACTTTGTTTAAAAAGAGGGGATATACCAGAGATTTAATCACTTGCAGAGGGAATAACCAGAAGGTTCTGACAATGATAAATCATGATCATGATCGTTACCTTGTAAAAGTATGACTACTTACGGAAGCGAGTAGGAAGAAGCACAATCAAACTCATGCAGGTGATATAGCCCAGAAACCTAACAACTGTCAGGGCCTGACTTAAGAGCGACACGAAAGGTGTATCTGACAACTCACTATGTCGTCCACATCACCTCACAGCAAAACCGCTGCAGCTCATTGCAAACGCTTCAATCCCTACATTCGACCCTCGCGAGACATGGTACATCAAGAAACCAACCACAGCACCCACAGCACCTCGTGAGGAGACTTGCTATGTATATCGAAAATTACGAGGTTCACCTAGAAGATGCAGTAAGTAGATGAAAGATATGAGAGTTCACATCGAACACTTACATGAACCTTCCCAGTTGTGGATGGGATCCGCCATGGTCATCGATGAGCCCAATTCGCCCAACGGGATGTCCGTTCCTGATACAAGACTTGATATAGTGGCCAGTAACGTTAGTGTGATTATATGATAACAAGCTCATGGACTAACATCACGATGTTTCAGGCGCTAATCACATCCAATGCTGCCAATGACATCAATGACCGTCAAGCTGTGGGACATGTGTCTCCGAAGAAAAGCAAACTTATGCGCAGTCTAGAGAAGGTCATCAGCAAATGTATTGAACGTCACTGTAAGGCGGGTCATCCGACTACTGACCTCTTGCGCAGCGTATCAGTGCAGCATTGGAGGGTGCATTGGAGGGCATAGAGATAGACAATATTATGTCGGATGGCTCCAAAGGTGGAGAGAAACGCAAAAGTACGACGGCAAACAAGATGTGAGGCAATAAATTAATATCGCAGTAATGTTGATTGATTTTGTTAGTTAGAAGACTGACGATGATCCATGCAACATAACACGTACGATTTGCGGATTGTTTTCCCTCGGAACAATTCTAAGGGAGAAATCAGAAACTTGGGATTAAGAAATAAGCCAGGTGCGTCGACAGACCTTGATGTACTGCAATCTCCCATGAACGCGCATTAGGTTCACTTGCTGGAATGCCAGGAGGGTATCCAACTGAGACATGACAACTTAAGTGACTGCGCAAGCTTGCTGTATCATATACATATCGTGCTAGTAGGAAAGAAAACCATGAAGTCCGGAATCGGTATTTGTAGTGAATAACGAATTTGTAAGTGTAATGGTGGAAACTGTCAATACCAAATGGAAACCAAAAGAAAGCTGATAATGATGTAAATTAGTGCAGGTTGCACCACA
>NW_024540694.1:0-22996 GCF_016647625.1 Suillus subalutaceus
AGGTTCGCGAGTGCTGCGGCCATGGGAATACATGTAATAAGGCTCGCGAGTGCTGCAGCCATGGGAATACATGTAATAACGCCTGCTGTTTGTTCAGTAACAGTAAAATGAGCTTAAAATGCACCAATGGAGATAGGTGGACATGGGTAGGACATGGGAGGATTTGGTACCAATGGGACGGAACGGTCGGCCGAGGTGAGCGATGGCCGATCCGACGAGCAAGGGACGGTTAAGATAACCCTGGCTCTTCTGCGAGAGACCGAGGCCACGGATCCGTATCGGCCGAGTCGGACATAGACTGGTGTGACACAGGTGAGTCGAGTGAGTCGAGACTTTGCAAGGAAGTGGTGTATGGGTGCAATGGGGATATCTAGGCTGCTTGACTCCTATAGCGAAATGGGGTTCTGCGAGGCTAGCCTGAGCTTGAGCACCACATCAGGCTGAAATTCAAGGTTAGTGGTCCTCTTCTGAGTTTTCAAGGTAGTCTTAACAGTTTTTTTTAGAAATGTCAACAGAGGATCGCGATATGGTAGAGAATATGATCGCAGACTATGGCGTTCCGAAGATGCTCCTACACACAGCACCCCCTGGGGAGGGCTTGGAGTTCAGTCATGCAGGGTAGAAAATATGATGTGAACTATGGAATAGATGTTGAGACACTTCAAGACAATTCCTGCAGCCTCATATACCTAGCATAGTTCTATCCCTCACACATGAATCATATGATGAAGTATGAAACAGAAATTTGAACTTGAACAAGGGTTTGCGCATGCTCCGCAGGAGGAAAAATCTAAGGTATATACCGATGAGGCGATCTCAACCTGGCTGGGCTGATATGAAATATCTAAAAATGCTCAACCAGTATAAGTGAGTCTTGGCTCTGCCTAGCTGCTATACTCGCAGAATGCAAGAACGTTCGACCCTAAAGGGGACTGCTACTGAACACAGAACCAGATGAAAGAAAGACCCTTGAAGTGTGATGGATGTGCGAAAGCACAAGAAGAAAAGCGAAGTGAGCGCGAAGCGCAAGAGAGCACACTAAGGTAAGCGCGAGCGTGGGAACGTGAGCGCTAAGGCGCACGTTGTGTGGAGAATACCGGATAAGGAAACGGATAAGGAAGCAGATGTGCAAAGCGAGTGCAAATGCAGAGCGAGTGTTTATAACGAGCGCGGATAAAGGTCTAGTATAGGCGGATAACGATAACCATTGGAAACACAAAGTGCGCCCAAGTGGTGACTACTACTTTAAAGTAAAACCCAATAGCGAGGGAAGTACAGCAAAGGGGAGTAAATAAATGATGAGTAGTAAGTCAGCAACTTTATACTATGGAAATCGCATCGGAAGCGGAAGGGATAGGAGCAATAAGCGCTATGAATACGTAATGACATGTAATAACGCTGCAATGCTTGTTACAAACCATGAGGCAAGGGATATGACGTACCAATGAGGTGGGTGGACATAGACGGACGTTCCTGGATGATAGGCGATGCAGGGCGCTTAAGCGCGAGAAAGCGCGCAAGGTGCGTATGTGGGAATGCTGCGCGTTGTGCGGGAAAGTACCGTGCCTATGGCGCGTTTCACGGGAAAGCTGCGTGTTATGTGTAAAACGACTAGGGACATGATAGAAGTCGAATATAGCTGATGGTGCGAGTCATGCATTGAAGGCCAATTGTCATGAGTTGTGAAAAGGTGCGAAATGTGCCTATATGTACCTGCAGAAACGCGAGTCTCTACACCGAGATATGACACAAAAACATGCTACACAGTAGTAAAATCTAAGGCATGGGACCAAACATCTGATCTAAGGCTGCCAATGCAGCATCACAGTCAAACTGTGGGATAGATAAATCTGAAGATGCCATGTCTGAGTCTCTGGGAACATAGAAACCAAGATTTGGTGTGTTTGAAGCATTAGAAAAATTAGCCATATCAAAAGGCTGCAGTAAGGTAGAGAGATTGTTAGCAGTGGTGAGTGGCAGCTGCTGGTGTGCAAGATTGGTGGTCTTGCCCTTCAGTCAGCATGGGAGAAGATTGATTAGAGCAAGCCACTGTTAGTGCAGGAGATTGGTGAACAAGCTCAATATCTTGGTCTTCAGCCAGCGAGGGAGAGGGATGGTTGAGTGTGAGCAGCTGCTGGTGTGGGAGATTGGCGAACAGGTTCATCTTCTTCATCATCTTCTTCATCCTCAACAGTCTCAGAATTTTTGTACTTTTTGCAGTGACTTGGGTTTGTGGCACCTGCAAGCCCTTTGCGTTTTGTTCCTTTGTGAGAACAAGTTCATTGATGGTGATCAATGATCTCGCCTGTGTCAAGCTGCTCCTGGCATTTCAAATGAAGTTCCTCGAACTCCTCATCAGTTAAGACCTTCCATTTTATTTTTTTGATTCCCACTTTGAGCAAAGCATCTCGAGGCCAGATTGTGCACTTGAGACTTGGCTAAGGTTAGCAAATGGTATGTTGTCTGGCCAGCCTTCAATGGCGACTTTATAGCACTGAACAACATTACGAAAATAATGAGTCCGTTGCATCTTGGCGTCAGGATCACCAGTGATATGTTCTGTCAACATGTATCAGTCAAACACTTTGCCTTTGAACACAAAAGACTGACATAATTCAGTATTGACAATGTTGCGGATTTTTGAGCGAATTGTGGAGACTTCCTCCTTGTGATTCATAGGCAGCACCTGAATATAATAAGTCAGTAGGCCAAAAAAAAAAGGCAAATATTCAAACCTTTCATCCCTTGCACTGCAAAACCTTCCATCTTGCTAATTAGATCTTGATTTTTGATCCCCATGACAGAACCCATGAAGTTGTTGGACACCTTCAGTGGCAAAGGTGACACCTCGCAGAGGGAGATCTGTAGAGCCATGCATCATATACCTAATAGTCTCTGTGCCTGTGCGATATTTGAGGCTATGGAGCTATAATAGTAGGGTGGACTAGATCAGTAAGCTTGTAAGTTAAATGAATGGAGGCGCACCTCGTTTTGAACAGCCTTCAGAGTTTGAGAAATGTCGTTTACCTTGGACTTCATTGAGACACAAAGGCCAGTAACCTTTGTCTTTTTCCAATCGGCATACTCTGCAAGGATATTGTCTTGTTCATCCATTGAAGTCGAAGGTATTCATCCTGATGTTCCTGGACGAGTGATTTGAGTGCTCCTCGACCCTGATTGCCTGCAACAAAATGTGTCAGAATGTGTGTGTAATGAGTGAAACAAGCTTACAGTTCTCAGTCTCTTGGTTTTTCTTCCAGCAGAACATGTTCCATGCATTCAGCTTGGAACACCTCGAGTGAAGCAAACCATGACCAATATACAAGTCATTTGGCACACGGCATACACTTTTGTAATGAGACGTGGCAATGGTCTTTGTGGCCTGGTCAAGCTGGTTCTAGGCATCATCAAGAGCATCCTTGAATTGGTGAGACTTTTCCTGTCAGCTTTGCCTAAGTGCGGCTTGTGCTTCTTTGCTTAAAACAACCTTGGGACGAGTATGAATTGGCATTTGAGCATGCCGACCTGCAGAGACATTCTTGACAACATTGAATGAATGAGAGACCATGGTTTTCTGCAAGGGCATCAGTGCTATAGTTCACATGGAAGTCAAGATATTTAACACACCATGAACCGAAAACAAAAATTGTCCAGGCAACAACAGATCTCGTCAGATTCAGAGTACATGGACATATATATTCAGACTGACATAAACAGATTCCAAAATCTACATGAATAATAACCCAAAGAAGTAAAGCACACATACAAAGACTAGAATTCCGAGAACCTTAAGAGTAACTGTCAATACGGAAGATGAACGATACTATCACCAAAAGAGTTAGTGCAGGTTGGATAATTTAAAGTAGTATGAAAACACACTCACCTTGATGACCTCCAGTTGGACTTGAAGGTCGGTGAGCAGAGCCTTCAACAGGATAGTAGCCTGTTCATAAGTAAGGTCCTATTTTGGCGACCTAAACACTACCTCCCATCAGCTGCTGTGGGTAGTTCCAATTAAGACATGCAAATTGAGCAAAATTTCTCTCCCAGACCCAGCCGATCAAGCGGCGGCATCAGTATTCACTCCAATACTGATGAGTGGTGGGCCAAACTTGGGCCTGCTGAGTTCCTGACCCTAAAAAAAGTGGGTCCCATATTGTTGTCTTCAGGGACAAATGCATCTGCAAGTCGACATTGACGAATCCGATGGGAATGTGCTGTGGTCTTTTGCTGTGCTGTTAGCCAATTCCACTCCCTCATGAATGGCCGCAGATGGGATGTCAGTTGGCAGGATCTTTGACTGAGCTTTAACTTGCAAGCTGTTGGAAAAAGCTTGTGGTGATTGCACAGAACACTGGATACAGGCTCCAGTGGCAACCATGGGTGCAGGGAGGTACTGTGGACCGTAAGCATTGATGTGTGCAGTAGGAACTTTAGAAACTATGTTAGCAGTGAGATTAGTATATACGAAAATTGATTGACTTACAGCACTTAGGTGGCTTGATGTTTTCAATAGCACAGCACTTGGAAAAGCATTGAAGATGAGGTAGTGTAAATTCTGCAGCAAAGGCCTGCACTAAGGCAGCAACATCTCTGCTGATGTGCTGTGGTGTTTCTTGAAGTTTGCGGGGTGTGATGTAGAGGTCAAGAGCAAGTTCCTGAGGCAAGATTGTTGAAGACACTTCAGAGCCTGGGCATCGAATGAGGAGAGAGATTCCGCCATCAATGCGGTCTTGTGTGGCTACCTGAATAATATATGAGATTTTAGAAAGATATCTGAAAGTCTAAACTTACTGCATCAAACAGATCCTGGAGCGCAGCCTCAACTAGTTCAATGTGAGTGAGAGTCCTCTCTTTACCATTGGTCTCATTATTGAAGGCAACGTATGCCAGGTGAAGGCCAGCAGGTTTCCTTGTGTGGTAATGAGTGCCATCAATGTGCGCATTGTGCCTAAGCAATGCCCTTGCGGCCGCTTGACGCTCGTTGTTGCTGAAACCCTGTGCAAATGTCAACATATGAAGAGCAGCTAGGCTAGGTATTGTGAAATGACCAGGTCCTGGTATTAGTCCAAGCATCTCCGAGGTTCGTGATGATGTCTGTGTGCAGACAGTACTAGTTGGTAGCTTTTTTCGTCCTGGGGGGAGTAATAGCCATGATGATGTTGAAAACAGACTGCTGTAGTTTGAACGTAAAAGTGAAAGGCACCAGTGAAGGCTATTTAGCAATACATGATAGTGGGACCCACAGAGCCTGACCAGTGACAAGTTCAGTTCTCTTGGACATTGTACCGACGCACTAGGTGCATATTAGACAGAAATCAGAAGAAGCTTTAAAATACTGTGATCTAGAATCCCACAGAGACAGTAATGATCAAACCAATGATTTAAATATGTGAATAGGAGTGTTCACCTACCATCAGAAAGGTTTTGGTGAACATCCGGATGTGTTGACACGCCAAACTATGACGAGTCCTCACAAGCCCAGTGGCCATGCCATGCATAATCACTCATACGACTATTCTCAGGCATACAGCAAGAAGCCATCCATGTCATGTATTCATCCTCTCTTCATCAATCACTCATGGAAAATGTACATGACAGCTCTCCACCATGACAGTCTTCCGCCCACCTTTCATTTGTAGTATGATCAACTTGTTTCTCAATTTCACACATCTTGCATCTACACTCTTATTCTACACATTATCAGGCAGTCAGCACGGTAGATGTATCACCCTACCATTGGAAAGGTTTTAGTGAACATTGATGTGTCAACAGTGGCCATGTATCAGGCATACAGTGAGAAGCCATCCGTGTCGCATATCCATTCTTCCTCTCTTCATCAATCACCCACCGAAAATGTTCATGATGCTTCACTGTGACAGTCTTCCGCCCACCTTTCGTCTGTATCATCTCATTTCTATTATGAATAGGAGTGTTCACCCTACTCTCAGAAAGGTTTTAGTGAACATTGATGTCTTGCAGCGCCCCTACCATCAGAAAGGTTTTAGTGAACATTGATGTATCCACAGCGGCTCACCCTACCATCAGAAAGGTTTTTAATGAACATTGATGTGCGACACCGGCCACCCTACCATTGGAAAGGTTTTAGTGAACATCAATGTGTGGCCACCGGCTCACCCTACCATCGGAAAAGTTTTAGTGAACATTGATGTGTCGACAGCAGCTCACCCTACCATCAGGAAGGTTAGTCTCACTGTTCTGAAGTGTATTATTATTAGAACCATCATCAAATATGTACATAGCAGATTACAGTAGAAAGTGAGATGAATGTTAATCATTAATGGATTGCAGATAGTCAGCCATGTCCTGCGTCAACGAATCATTCTCTTCCCATTCAACAGCATCCAGGTCAATATCAGAAACGATGATATCATGCACATCATCAATGATGTCTCGTTGCACTGTGATATAATTAGTTCAAAACACGTAGATTGATGCAAAGTGTGCCAGTATGAGCAGAATCTGCATCATTATTGCTAGATGATGTGGATTGACTAAGGCGGATACCAACACCCCTGATTCCTGAAAATCCAGGAAAGTTTCTCAATGTGATCTAAGTGAAAAGAATGAACAGCATTAATGGCCATGCGCGGACACCATTGGCATTGAAGCTCATTCCCCAATTGCAGGTTCAAAACAAGAAGATCCTGTATAACCACAGGCATGGAGCTCCTCATCATGAATTGCAGTATGCAGGCGGTGAACTTCGACATTGAGCCAAGTGATTTCTTTGTGGGCTCGACAAAGCTTGAAATATTTTGTGGTCACCTCTCGATGAGCAGGTGTCACCCAGTCACTATTTCTAATATCAGTGCGAGAATTGTGCAGAAGATCAAATTCACCAAGGAAACTGTAGTCAGCAATATCTTTCCAAGATATCTTCTGCCGTGGTGGATTTAAAGTGAATGCTTGTACATTGTAGTGGTTGATCGCATTTTGAATAGCTTCTGATCATCGTTGTAGCGCTTTGCTGATTTGTTGACGTCGCTTGTACCCTAAAAAATGTTAGGTCACCAATTTGTGATCAACAATAAACAAGCACCTGTGCCGGACAATGACAACTTCGAAAGCTCAAATAACCCTACTGACAACCAGGTGCTCCAGGTCATCTAGCACACTGCAATACTTGCTGAGAGATACCTCCTCCTTGAAATGGTTATATTCCTGGCCGCCAATCTCCCATCGTCCATCAACAGCTAAGAGAATTTCTACATGGACAACCAGCACTTCAGCATGCTGTAATTTAGCATATGAAGAATCCACCCGAATGTGAGCTTGTGCAAGTGCAGTATTTATCTGCTCCAAGTTACCAGCAGTAATTGTGGTGTGACAACTATATTTCCGCTAGGCTCGTATGAAGCCACTATGTGAATTCCAACCATACCCCACATTGTGTGACTCATCCCTAGCCATCCCCGACACAACCTGATGGGCGGACCCGCTCATATACTCTGCAGACTCATCCTACCTATGTCCAGTCCAGTCACGCTTTACCCCACTAGGTGCGTAGTTGTCTATTTTCTTATTACTGATAGTATAGGCAGCGCTATTACATGGATTCTCACTGGCTGCAGCACCTCATGTGCTTTTACATATTTAACTCGGGTCCGACCATGCGCTACTATTTTCGCCTTCAGTATTCCTGGACTTACACATAGATAGTTAAATAGGACTTCATAGGAGATCATACAATACCACTCTGTAGAAGGGAGCATTCCCTGATACTGGTCACCCTACCTAGTCCCTATCCCCTCAACTGCTGAATATACCTGATTTTCTCTCCTTACGATCTGAACCTCAGTCACTCATTTCCTAAACATTCCTTTAAGTTCCAATCCTAATCCCGCGCATTTCCTTACTCCTCCATTGCTTTCCTGTCCTCCCCGATCCCTGAAACATCGGACTCGACAGATCCTACAGTGGACTTCGCCTTACACCTTCAGACTCGTACTTTCCACTCTTGGGTTTCATTCCTTGTGTAGCACTGACTTATTTCAACTTAACTAGACAGCAGACCCCTTTAGGGTCGAACACTCTTGCTTGCAAGTGAAGCAGCTAGGCAGAGCCAAGACCACATATACTGGCTAAGTACTTTACAAGTGCCTAGCCATGTTGTGATTTTCACAGCGGTAAGAGAATTATTAGCAGCTTGGCGCACTAAGTCCCAATCAGCCCTAATGATTTAATGTCAGGGCGATATATTAACAAAATAGTCAACTATTACCTCCATTCAGCAAGCTCATCAAGCACCTCAACATACCAAATAGAGAGGCGATCTTTTTCAGGTGGCTGCTTCAAACCTTCAAGGTAACCATGTTCTTCCTTGAGGAAATGAGGGAAGTCAGTATCAGCAAGGCCAAGTTCAGATTGAATGATGGCTAGTTCGGCTGTGAGCACGCTGATTTGTTTCATTGCTTCTCAATAATGATTCAACAGAAAATTAGCTGACAAAATATTAGCTTCATAGTTGATTATGGAAAAATTACGCACAAAGCACAGCATACTTGTCAGCATCCCAAAATGTAAAGTGTTCTTTGATAGTCTGATGCCAGTGGAATGAGCTTGCATGTCTAGTGCCACAAGCAAGCTCATTTGAGGCAGAAAATATGTACTCACACCCTTCACCCTTGCTGTGTCCAGTACCCGGAATATACATTGGATGCCAGACCAGCTGACATTTGCGGTTATGTGCGTGTCCATGGAATGCACCAACCATCATTTGAAAATTTAATTCTGACGCTTGTGGGCCTAAGGAGCTATTCCTTAAGGTCTTGGAGAACGCGCAGCCAATGTCATAAGCACAGGCACCATTCTTTCCGTAAACTGTAATAAGCTTATCGATAAGTGCAAGGGGATATTTAGCCCTGTAAAATTGAATCAGTGCCAAATTAACTAACAGCAAGAGTGAATCACAATTCTCCGCTGAAGGATCTTCAACTCAGCTGAGGGTGCAGCTGATATAATTGTTGAAGGGAGGAAAATATGAGTGCGATATGTTCGTCCCTTAGGGGAAGCGGAGAAAGCAAATATCCACTGGTCAACTCTAGGGGGAATGCGCAAAGCGCGTGATAAGGCGAAAGCGCGGGAACAAAGGCGCTATAGGCGCGCGAAGCGCGGGAAAGTCGCGCGTCGAAAAGCGGAACTGGGTGAAAGCGGTATGCGAGCGATAGTGAGATGTTAAGACGTGTACTGAGATGCTGATGAGACAACTGATGCGGATATGGCCACTAGAGCTAACTGCTACTAGGGCTTGTGATGATTTATTCAAAACATAATAAAAACTCGGAGATGGTGACTGTCTATGATGATGGTGGTCCCTGGTAATGTGTGTTGTGTAAAGTAAAAAAATGTGTAATGAAAAATGTGTACCAAGTGAAAATAAACATGGTACGATGTTGAAATAAATGATAAATGGAGAAATGCATACCTGGGAACTTGGTTGGACATGGGAAAACACAGTGGGAAGTCAGGCGCCCTATAGCGCTTAGGCGCGGGAAAATTCGCCTAAAGCGCGCGCAAGTCGCGCAAGTGTCGCCTATGTCGCGGAAGTGTCGCCTAAGTCGCGCGCATCGCGCGAACGTCGCGTTTATCGCGCAAGTGTCGTGTTACATGCATGATACTGTAGACTCGACCTATGTTGCAATATATGCCATTGTGAGGCTACTCAGGATCGAGTCTCTACACCGCTTTGGATGATGTCACAGGCCAGAAGTATGAAACGATGACAGCAGGCAGCAATAAAAATGCCTGATTCATGGAAGACCAAGAACATCTTCTTGTGTGTCTCGGGTCCAGCATTTCGCCAGCGACTAATGCAAGTGAGCGAGCCCAAGTTACAATCAACGGGTTCATTTTCCCAATCATCAGGACTTGAGTCCTGTATAACATCATCAGTCAATGATAATGTCAGAAAAAAGACTTACTTCTTGAGCTTTAACTTCGCCCTTAAATTGGTCCACAGTGGTGGGTCCAATCCAGTAGTCTGAATGTGCCTTGCAAGAATCTGTGTGTGCAGTTGTACCATATATGGTGGAGTCCCAGTGTTTCAAGCTATTGTTGCCATCTATCAAGATGAGCCAGTCAAATTCAAGTGCAGGCTCATCCTGGAGCTTATAGAAGCATGCTGGACAGGAATTGAGTAATCGCCAATTAGGCATGTTGTGCTTCAAGGCTGCCTGGAGATGCTTATCAACACAGTGAATGATTTCAAGGTATATGTCATATGCAGCTGAAAATTGGATGCACAGGTATGGCCAATAAGGAATCTATTAGATGCCCATGAGATAATTCACCAGATGAGGTATGTACTTACGTCGTGCAGAAAACATAGAGCTTTGCATTGAGCTTGGATGCTGAAACGAGGACATGTTCGATGAATTTGTGTAAGGATTGTACATCCTCTATGCGCCGACCAAGCTTCAAAACAAGACGCTCGAACCATGCGGTCAAAGTCATCCATGTGACTTACTGATGTGAAGAGCACAACTCTTTGCATCCGAGTTACTTGGATACATTCTCTTACTTCTCCTTTCGTTCTCTTTCATTACTCTACCTTGTGCTCACTATTCACAATCTCCTTGTCTCACTGAAGTATTTTCACCTCACCATATGCTCCTTGCTCTCATTCCAGCCTAGTCAAGTATTCAAAAATGTATATATACTCCTCATGTACACTCATACCTACAGCGAATCCTAGAGTCAGATCCCTGCTCCAAGTACAACCAAAAACCCTCTCAGAAAGTCTCCATTTGAAATGTTTCCGATTCATCTCTCTCTCACTTCTCCTTGTCTTATTCTCGCACCGTTTTGTTCCCAATTCCCTATTGAACTCATACTCAGCCTTACATTTGGCGGTAGGCAGCAAGAGTGCATAAGGATATTGCAACTGTGGGATACATTGGCATACACCCGACGTAGCCATGATAGATCAGGGTCTCATTATGGTACTTATGAGACATCAATGATTGAGGCAATGAGCAGCTTCTCTCTGAAAATAAATTAGCCTTAATAAAAGCGTGAAGTCCAGTATACATACAAAAAATATCAACAAGCTCGATGTTACTCAGTGAGACGCACTGAGTGTTGCTCGAAGATGGTGCCACAGGTGGTCCATTGAATATTGGCATACTGTTCTCAGCAGAGTGAGAACGATAGTTGAGATAAGCCTCCACAAGGATGTCTACTTGAATATCCCACTGAGTTGTTTGATTTTCTATCTGGTCATGGCATGTGTGGTGATCTGTATAGTGGCTATGATTTTGGGTGAGACTGAGCAAAGGTGGATAGGCAAATAATACTCACCAGCTGCTGATCTCAGTGATTTGGCTTGCAAGACCTTCAAAAGCTTCATGTTCTCCACCCGCATGGCTGAACTCCAAGCCCTCCTCCCCAGGGGGTGCTGTGTGTAGGAGCATCTCGGAAACGCCATAGTCTGTGATCATATTCTCTACCATATCGCGATCCTCTGTTGACATTTCTAAAAAAAAACTGTTAAGACTACCTTGAAAACTCAGAAGAGGACCACTAACCTTGAATTTCAGCCTGATGTGGTGCTCAAGCTCGGGCTAGCCTCGCAGAACCCCATTTCGCTATAGGAGTCAAGCAGCCTAGATATCCCCATTGCACCCATACACCACTTCCTTGCAAAGTCTCGACTCACTCGACTCACCTGTGTCACACCAGTCTATGTCCGACTCGGCCGATACGGATCCGTGGCCTCGGTCTCTCGCAGAAGAGCCAGGGTTATCTTAACCGTCCCTTGCTCGTTGGATCGGCCATCATTCACCTCGGCCGACCGTTCCGTCCCATTGGTACCAAATCCTCCCATGTCCTACCCATGTCCACCTATCTCCATTGGTGCATTTTAAGCTCATTTTACTGTTACTGAACAAACAGCAGGCGTTATTACATGTATTCCCATGGCCACAGCACTCGCGAGCCTTATTACATGTATTCCCATGGCCGCAGCACTCGCGAACCTTATTACATATCGACCCGAGTACCTCGCGTTTCGCTACTACTCTCACCTGTGCAATTCCGGATGTTCACGCAGTTAGATAAATAGGACTCAAGTTCATATTATCCCTTACTTCCCTTCCTCGGACATACCTGGTACCGTTGTAGGAGTCACCTTAGTTAGTCCTCGATTGTGCAAATCGATCCTCCTTGCTTTTTATCATCGGACGCGCCTAGACCGCTCTAAGTGCACTCTATCTAAGGTTTCTTTACCTAGGCCTTGTAAGATCTGGACCGCTACCGGTAGTCTTACATCGGCAACCCATACCTAGTCTTACCTCGTCATACCTAGTTATACCTGGACTCTCTTTCCTCGGCCTAGACTTACGTGCCGCTCATCGGCATCAGACTCCCCACCTCGCCTCGGTATCTCGCATCGGCATCTCACATCGGTATCTCGCGCCGGGTGTACCATCGGTATCCCATATCGCGTCGGACATTTTCGGACTTGGACCTTCGGTCGGTCGGATATCTCAGGCCATAGAGCTTAGTTCTTCCTTTCTCTTCCCTCGCACTATTCGAAGGAAGTGCTTCAATAGCAGTCCCCTTGGGTCGAAGTACTGCACTCGCACCCATTTGGATTTAGTAAGTTAGTTGGTATATCTAGCTGATTACTATTTCTTTCACCACACCGATGCATAGCATCTGCGTCAGCTACATGCTGAGACTGCTTGCCAGCCATGAGGATATGTGTTTGGCAACAACACCCTCTGAATGAATGGGATATGACCAATTTTGAGAGGCCATTGAACCTGGTACAGCCTGTTCCACAAGGCATGGTGTACTGACACTGTTCTGGCCACTGTAGGCGACGCTATAAAGGTAAGGAGCAAGGGGCATGAGAATGCCCCTTGCTCAAACAGGGCCTTGTTGAAAACAGGCCTGAAACGGAAGCTGCTGGAATGAAAAGAAAGACAAGACACCTTTGAGGCTGAGAGAACTGGTGCCATGGGACATGATGTATTGGCACTGTCCTGGTTGCTGTAGGCAGCGCATGCTGTGGAGGTAAGGAGTAAGGGGCATGAGAACGCCCCTTACTCGAACAGGGCCTAATTGAGAATGGGCCTGGAATGGAAACTGCTGGAATGGCGGGAATGGCGCTATAGAGGGCGCTAGCTACCCAGATTAGTCTGTTTGGTGGTCACATACCTCACCAAGTATATTTAGCGACTGTGGTAATACAGTACTAGAGGTAAAAGATGATTTAGGGCAATGTTTAATGCTGGTGTCGGGATTTAACTGCAGGCAAGCCTAATTATACTAGATGGTCACGCAGGTTTGTGTGTCTCATGGGTTCGTGTTTTTACTCTAGCACACGCAATTCTACACAGAATCCTCCTGTATGTTACATATGGGTTCTCCCAAGCATAATACACATTGTCATATTTTTTTTGTGAAAAAAATCCAAGTGGTTCTTGTGCCAGGGCTCAGTTTATGGTGCTGGAGGCTAGTTTTACACATAGAATGCACACTCCAGCAAGCATATCATCACAGAAAATTCTGAAATGGTACATCGTGAATGTATATGATTAGGCCATGTTAAAATAAATATCTCCGAGACTACTTTCTTGATAGAATGATGTGCGGTACAAGAAATACGATCAGACGTGACAATCCATCCAAAGTGTGATATAGGAATTGAGATTCTGCTGTGCCAAAATGCGGCACTAAACACATGCGTCATTTTTGGAGTCTTAGCGCTGAAGACCTGGATGGTCAAACCTAAACAGCTGTGCCAGGCCCAAGAAGACAAAATCAAGAAGGCCTGCACAAAGCTTCAGGGAGATCAGCAAGCCGGCAACAAACCGAACATCAAGAGAACTGCAGCTTACTATGGTGTTCCCGAGAGCACTCTTCATGATCGCTTTCGTGGTGCTCGCAAGTCTCTTAGTGATGCTCACAAGCACCAGCAGCTGCTCTCAGAGCACAAAGAGCGAGTGCTTGTGGATTGGATCAAGCACCTTGATGCTGCAGGCAACCCAATCAGTAAACAGACCATCAAACAGAAGTGTTACGCACTCTGCAAGAAGATGCCATCAAGGGCCTCCTGAATGTATTGCACTAATTCAAGCACACCTTGATGGTCACCCCCAGTTGAAGGACAATATGAAATTTGCTGGTCTTTATGGTCGGGCCCCTCGCGGACAGAAGCGCACGCATGCGCACACAAGCACAAATGACGAGAATGTAGCACCGGCAAGTGCCACTGTTGCGCAACCTGAGCATCCTGCAGTTCATCGTCAACTGAACGAGCATCACCCATTTACTCTGAGTTCCCAACACAATTTACATATACCTGGTACACATTATCATACTCTTCATCCTTATTCTTATGCTGATCATCAACCTGCAGCCACCTCAACAACTACACCTACCTTATAATTCACGCTAGCCCTCGAGATTAAGTACCTGTCATCATACCTTACTTTCATATAGTCAACTGTAACATACTTGCATATCTTCCCGTACATTTCACATACTATCATTCTGTCTAATTTTACAAGATATCATTGTGCATCTCAAGCTCACTTGCTGGTGTATACGTGCGGAGCGTGAAATGGTTCGACGGCAGGGTGTGACATAGTGTGACAAAAACGCGAACCCTTGAGACAATCAGACAGTAAGCCTCCGCTGGACTCAACTCTTCAAATCTCGAGAAAAAAAACTAGCAGGCATTGTATTTCCGACATCAGGCTATCCAACGGTAAAAGAATTTTCGATTTTGGCCCAGACGTTGAGGAGCTATTGTCATTGCAAAAAAAAAAACGCGAACTCTGGTGACCATCTAGTAGTTGACACAGCACGTGTGTACCAAGTCTAACAAGGCTTACTAATTGGGATAGCCAGGTGTGAAAATGTAACATAGTGTCACAGTCGGGTCACCGCAAAAGTCACACCACGTGATCAAGCGAGGTATGACTGTCTATCTTACAGTCGGTGTCGGGGATATAGCCTACTATGACATTTTAATATGTTCATCAGTTCACTGATGTACATCGATCTGTTCCCAATCCCCTTCAAACTCACTATCAGCCTAACATGTGCTTTCGGCAACTGTCCAAGACCCTCCTCAACTGGGCGTTGGCTCTGCCAGTTATCATTCTTGTGGACTCTGTGTTCTGAAATTTATGCCAATCCACGTTTATGAGCTCCTCAAAGATGTAAGCATGTGCCCTTGAAGAGAGATAGTTCTTGCAAATGGCCTCGAGTTGCGGTTCATCGATGGTTTGCAATTCGGAAATAAATACTTGCTCCATGATGAGAATCAAGTCTAAAGTTGACAAGTCATATCAATTTAAAAGGCGATGGTTATACCAGGAATTCAACGTACCTGCGACGAGCTGTACACATCGACATACTTTCCGCTGCCTCAATGTCATCTTTTTGACTTCGGGATGGGATAGAGAACCGTCATTTCCTATTGTTTCTGGGTGATCCTCGATGCAGTTTTGGAATATCCGCATGATCTATAGATTTCCAAAGAAGAAGAAAATCAGAATTCCCAAGTGACCGGATATCAAGAGACATGAACATACAGTCAGTACATGCCACTTAGAGCCCCACACTTCTATGAGCAACCGTCGGAAGAGGGGAGATGGGACCTGCAGCTCTTTCTCATAGATTTCATCTGTGAGTTGGAATTAGCTTGGATTTCCGTTTATGGCGCGTTCACATACATGGAAGTCCGTAACTGAATACCCGCTATTAGTGCTTTCATCTACGTTGATAACTTGAATTAAAAACGCACTGCACGGACGAAGAAATCTTAGGGGAAACTTCCGCCATTTGAGCTTTTGCGAACAAAGCTCTAAGGCGTTGGCGAGGATTATCCTTAGCCATCGACTTATCCGTCACTGTGAGTGCTTCCATGGTTGCTTCGATCAGGCTACCTAACCGACTGGCCTTCGGAGTTGAGTCGTGCACTAGGTTGATCATCGCTGAAGATGTACGCTGAAAGCGAGAGTAATCAGACTTACAATGGGATAGTTCCACAACAGATTTGGGAGGGTGTGGCATCTGCATAAGTACATTCTTGTAGTGCTCCTCGAACTTCTGCGATGCAAGTAACTTTGCACGTTCTTCGAGGACTTGGAAGGGTTGACCGGACCCTTCGTTTGAGTCCAGGTCGGAGTCCGTCGCAGCCTCGTCGTCATATATGTCTTCTGCTTCTTCACACTCCATGATATTTTGCAGCTGATCTTGCACGAACAAGTCATATTTAGTGAAGATAGCGATAACAGGGACTAATTTGAACGATGAATAACTTTCTTAGGTATCTGGGAACGGAAAGCTTGCCGTTGTGCTCCGACGAGAAAAACAAATTCTCAGACTCTTGAACAGGCCTCGAGTTTGTTTGAAGGCAGTACCTGATGATATCTGGTCTCCTGATATTCGCCGAGATAGTGGGAGAAAACCATACCAGATCATATGCAACTGCTCGTGGAGCATCTTTTTGCGTGATCGGGATTCAATGAACCTCTTGACAACCTGGAACTCCCGTTTACGTCCAGCTTCGAAGCCCTCCGAGTCATGAACGACCATGCGTCTGTTCTCCTTAAATTCCATCTCTTTGTGGATATCGTGGATACCTCGCTATTCGGTCATTTTAGCTGATCCTAACTTTCTGCAGCCGATGTTGAATCAACGTCTTACGGATTCACTGGGTTTATCAGCCTGGGATACACCTTAGGAGGGCAGGCGGTAGGGATATTAAGGAGCTTACCACGTTCTCACCGCATACCTAGATGAAGTGTTCAGTATAGACGAACCGTACTGGCTACGCCTCTTACCTTGCTGAGGATCGTGGTCTTTCCACAACCGGTCTTACCTATGATCAACAACCTGAACTTCTCCTCATCAACTAACGAAACCCGGTCCATAATCTCCCTCAGCTGGTTGCATGCCGTCTTGGTTGTCATCACCCGCTCTGAATCATGTCCCGGCAGTAGATGCGACTTATCCCATCTGATTTTGACGACAGCCTGCCGAGTAGAGGCGAAAATCGGCGAAGAAGTAAATCCTTCGATGAAATCTCCAAGAGAAACCTCATCTTGGATGTTCTGAAGGAAGACGTGCTCCATTATGGAAGTCATGTCTTTACAAAATTCCGTTCAATGCGAGAATTGGGGGAACAAGTGTCACCTACTTGCGACCAGCTGCGCGCATCGAGAGCCCTTAATTTCCAGCAGTTTCAATTGCCTGATTTCCGGAAGGGAACATTGTGGGTGTCCAATGGTCATTGGGTCATCTTCAATGGACTCCTTGAACATCGAAAAGATCTACGATAACCGCCATACGAGTGAGGGCCGAATCAGCTTTCTGAGACAGTATGATGAAAGATTATGTACGGACTGTCTTGACTGGTAAGGATGGACCCCAGATCTCTCTGAACCTCTGTCTGAGGCGACGATTTGATGATGGCATTAGTTCATACTTCTCGCCGACAATGGCTATCAATAAGATATGTCAAGAATGAATTTAGGCAAGGTAACGAAGATTAGTACTGACTTGGAAATCCAGATCTGCGTAAAGACGACTATTAGTTACTGAACACATTCAAACGAGAGCCGACACCTACGACAGCGACAAATGGCGTTTGGGTCTAACATCTGCCATTTGCGCGGCTATAAAAAGGGTTTCCACACGACGGCGGGGATCGTCTTTCGGTACCTCGCCTATGACTCTAAGACACTCCAAAGTTGCCGCAACCAACCCAGAGAACCGGCTGTCTTTCGGATCTGACTTGTGGGCTGTCGTGGAGGTCAGGGTTCGTGAAGGGACACGTAACACGGCGAATTGTACTTACGCTCAGACAGCGCGACAACTTCTTTGGGAGGGTACTGCATTATCATCAATTTGTGTTTGTATTGAGTGCCAAACCTCTCCATAGCTCTTGACATAGCTTGTTCTTCAGGGTCTTCTTCTTCGGTCTCTTCTTCGTCAGCCTGAGGGACATCGCTTTCGCTGTCGCTAATTTTCTGCAGTTCTATTCTCACGAACTCATCCAAGCCAGTGAAGATGACCACGACAGGCACTGTCCATCATCCATATATATCAAAAGAAAATTTCGACAGGTGAGCTTACATTCATGTGGGACAGAAAAGAACGCCTGTGCTTCCATTAGTTCCCCTTGGTCTGCCGCGAGAAAGTACCTGGAATGAGAGTTGGAGGCTCGTATATGGCAAGTATTGTTCAGGTTGACCGTACCATATCACATGAACATGTTCAGCTACAGACTGATGCTGAGATCGGGATGCTATAAATGAATTGATATCATCTTGAATGTTTGGATGACCCGGTTGCACGTCATGGACGACGAGCAGGCCATTGCCAGTGAATGTTATCTCCTCGTCGATGCTCGTGCTCGGTATCTGTGAGGATGTTACATCTTCTGTGATTGCACAGTGAATAATTTGCCTTACAGTCCTGACAACTGCAATATCATCTTGTGGGTCCGTGGGTCCAACCTTGCGCCCAGAGCGATCAAAAGTTATTTCCTGACCACATATCTATATTATGTAGGCAATTCGGAAGTGTTATCAATGCCCAGACACGATTCTCACCTTGCTTAGGACGACGTCCTTTCCAGATCCAGGCCTGCCAACGCACAATATCCGGAATCTTTCCCTTTCCGTGGATATACTTCTGTCTACGATTTCTGTCAGCTGGGGGACAACGAGGTCCATGAAGATTTTTGGGCCTGTTGTCTTCACTCTACGAGTTTGCGCACGTTCATTCCAGCTGATGTTGATGGTTTCATTTTGAATGAAGGAAAAAGATGGAGAACCAGTAAATCCTTCGAGAAAGTCCTCGAGAAGGCTACTGTCTTTGATCTTGGACATGAAGATATACTCCATGACCAGTGTTAGACCTACAAGGGAGGGGAAATTTTTCAGTATACCATTCAAACAGACCGGTGCGGTGCCAAGTGATGGTACCTGCAACTAGCTGTGCACATCGCGCAGCCTGCCATTTTATGGGATTCAGGTACCGACTTTCGGGTAGGCCGATGGCACTTGTTAACGGGGATTCTTCAACATGTAGCTTGAACAGCGATAGAATCTGAACCAGAGCATCGTGGGACATTTTGGCGGAAGTTAGCATTCCAAAATCCAGCCTTGTCGAATAGTAGCTACGAACCGTCTCCACCGGCCAAGGGATGTCCCAAATCTGAATGACCCTCAGTTTCTGTGACAATGTTGGTGGGAATTCTGCTTCGTTCTCCAAGATTACAGCTGTGGATAAAATGAGCATATATAGTCAAAATTGATGCGGAACCACCGACCTGGGAGACCATACCTAAATAACAATGACCGTTAGCCGGGCGTACCACTGTGTAACGAACACATACGATAATGACAGGTGTCGTTTAGGTCGAACATCTGCCATTTGAGCGGCAACGAAAAGGTTTTCCAACTGACGGCGTGGATCATCTCTCGGGATTTTATCACCAACTCTAAGCAATTCAATAGTTGCTTGGATCAATTCAGTCAACTGACTATCCTTTGGTGTGGATTTCCGCGCTATCTTGGATTTTCAATTCTGTAGAAGTATAGGAAACATCAGCAATCTACACGTACGCTCGATCACCATCACGAGGGCTTCAGGAGGGTACGCAGTCTGCTTCAATGCAGCAGCATGCGCAGATTTAATGCGCAGGGCGTCCTCCGGAATCATTTCGAAGGGTAGACAGATGATTGCCACCACCGGCACTGTAACACCCACATTCACTCAGTAAAATGCACAATTTATCTGACCAACGTGAACATGCCTTCGTGTCGCACAGCGAAGAATGGCAGCTCAGTAATTTTGGTTTTCCCCTGAGAGCTCCAGTATGTACCTATAATGACCATCGATCATCAGGTTCGTGGCTCCTGGTAATGTGAAGCATTTACCATATTGCATGCAGCTGCTTCTTTAGGTCTTCTCCTCTGCGAGACGCCATAAATTGTGTGATGACACAAGTTCCTTTTGACCCTCCGGCTCGTCCGCGTCATGAACTACTAGAAAGCCATTATCACTGGACGTTGTTTCCGCAAAAATGCGGTATTCGTTGGACTATCAGTGCAACCGTTAGATTTACCTACAATTTGAAGGTGCGAAAGGGACTGCACGATTTTAGGGACAGTGCTTAACTGGAGAATGAAGCGATGATTTAGTTCGTAATACAGAGGCTACAAAGCACGACACTTACACTTCCTTCGCCTAAAACCTAGGTATAAACCTGTTACTCACATACATACATGAGGCAGCTCGGTAGACCCTACCTTGTGGAGGATCGTAACCTTGGCATCACCAGGCTTCCCAATTATCAACAGCCTGAACCGATCTGCCGCATTGGAGGAGACACGCCTCACAAGGTCTTCCAGCTGGCGTTGGATTTGCGGCATGACAATCCGTGTCCCATCGCCCAAGCTTTGCCGATTCCTACGAGAAGACCGGTATATTTTGATTACACCCTCCTGTATGGATCTAAACGCATCCGAGCCTGTGTACTCTTTGATGAGAGCTTCCAGGACATAAGCCTTTTGGATTTTCAGCAAGAAAATCTGCGCCATGATGAATGTTAGATCTTGAATGCACGGTGAGCGATAGGACACTGGAGACAAAACGAGTCATACCAGCCACTAATTGCGCACATCTACATCCTTTGCGCTCCAAGGCGGACATAGCTGCGAGTTCTGGGCGAGGAATGGAGCCGACAGCACTATTACCAATGGTTCGCCGATCATTCTCAACATATTTTTTGAACGTAGATAAGATCTAAGGAGGCACAGACATATACACAAGGTTGGTGTAGAGTCGGGACAAAGAATTACGCACTTCTGTCACAGTAAAAGACGTACCCCAGATTTGAATAAGCCTCCGCCGAAAAGGAAGACGCGGGACCTCAAGTTCTATCTGGGAGATTGTATCTTTGACAGAAAATCAAAATGGTGAATGCTGGAGCAGCGTTGAAGACTGACCCGGAAGTCCATACCTCAAGAAGCATCAGGACTGTGCGCAAGTCAGACGAGATTCGGAATTTACTCACAAAAGCGACAGTTGGTACTTGGGATCGACATCTGCTCTCTGAGCCGCAACAAACAGGGCTTCTAAACGATGACCAGAAAGACCCCTGGCAAGTTCATCGCCACTTCTGAGCGAAGTCATCGTTGCCTGAACCACGTCCGCAAGGTAATTGCGCGCTCGAGTAGATTTACGGGCTGACGTGACCATGTTTACTTCTGAGGACTGAGCTCAATAGACGCCGCTTACAGTTGGGTATTGCGACAACCGCATCGGGAGGTAAGGTGTTTGCATCAAGACAGTTTTATACCCCGCTTCGAATTGCTGTACAACGGATTCTCTGGCTGCGTCTATGACGCTCGCAGAAAAGCTGATTCTGTGGTGAGCGCGGGTCGTAAAGTCTTACTGTCATCCGTGCACAGCGTATATATCGTCTCGTCCATCAATCGGTCAAAATCTGTGAAAACAGCTATAACGGGAACTGCACGTCGTGATTATTGTGCCTTCCTTGCAAGATTTGAGTGTGTTTACCTTGATAGGGCACCGAGAGGAACTTCTTGGCTTGCCCGAGATTAGAGGGTACACAGTACCTACGGTGATCGACAATTTTCAGCTTGTGCGTATGAATGATGAAGGAGTGTACCATATCGCATGCACAAGGCGACTCGCTATGAAAGCCTGAATCGCGCTGGATTCATGTTCGCTATCTACCCCAGAGCCCTCCCAGTTGCTGATCTCAAGCAAGGAGTTATTCTCAAATGTTGTGTCGATATTGTGCAAGTCAGTGTTCAACACCGGCTGGGATGGAATCTTGGTGAGACGCTGCCACCAGCGCCTACTATCTCACGTACTTGGATTAAGAACTGCTGTGGGAGGAAGATCAAGAGACTCTCGATCTCCCGATAACTGAGACATATTCCGTACATCAATAAATCTCGACGGAATCTTGGACGGGACGTTCACCTCGTTCAGAATCGCTGCTTTCTCAGATGTGCGATTTTCCAATCAACATTAGCCTGAATTTATCCCCTTTTTCGTACAAAGGCAAGGATTGCGAATCGGTGCTCGACTTATGGTCTTTATGGTCGCTGCTGTTGGAAAGACTGGGCGGAGCTAGCAATGCGACGGGCCTCAGTCGCCGGTGTCACAAGGGCAATCGCCTAGAATTGGGATACGAGGCGAGAGGCAGCATTTGCAATTTGGTTTAGAAAAGTTGAGGAGTGCGATTTCAGAGGTGAAAACACTTTGGAAACACAGATAAGCGCTACCCTTTGACAACTTCCAGATGAGTCCTCGGAACGGCTAATCCGGGGGTACCCGCTCGGGAAACACCGAACATGAGGGGCCGTGGATCCTGGTGGGTCCCCAACATCAGTGAATCCGACGGTGACTCCTTGATATTGTGGCTGTTGTGACTGTAGAAGAGAAATTTAATTAGGGTACCACCAGACATGTACACATGAACGGGTCTCAAAGTTGATAAAACGACAAGACAAATTGAAATAATTCTCAGACTCGGAACAGTGGGTTTTCACTGGGTTTAAAACTTTGATTACATTAAGAAGTGGCTGTGCAACTGCTGAACTTGTCATTGACCAGTATCTGATCAACATCGATCCATTAATGGGCAACGAGAAGAAGAATACAAGTAAAGCAGCTGCGAAGGCGGGAAAAAGCAAAGAGAAAGCAGAAGCCAGACTTCTAAGAAAGAAAAGAAGAAGAGCAAAAAGACGACCGATGCACCTCCAGAGGATGAAGATCTGGAGGCCATCCTCGACAAGGTGATTTTCATCACATGCGTCCGAGATCGAGCTGACCCAACGGTGCCTGCTAGTAGATGAACCGCGAATGGGAAGATGCGCATAAGGTCACAGAGGAAACTAGTCGAGGGCCCACCTTCCCGGCGCGCGAACGCGACTCTGACACCGTGCCCAAGCGGAAACCACTTGTG
>NW_024540695.1:0-22993 GCF_016647625.1 Suillus subalutaceus
CGTGACCAGCTTCGACAAGACGTGTCCCTAACTGCAAGAGGAGAACTCCGAAGTGTGGCAGAATTTGACGGAGAGAGTCTCAGTGCTAGTAGACACGACGATACCAACTTCAGTCGACTGAACAACATACCTTGAACGTTGTAGTAAAGTGTCCAGGTATCTTCTAGGCGCTCATCGGTCGATAGTACTGCGGCAAGGTAGTGAAGGAGAACTGATTTAGGGTTGTCTGGGCCCGCGAGATGACTCGCCCTATCCACTGGGAAGTATGTATATATGTGCGAAGGAATGCGTTTGTCTGACCGCGGCCGTTCCCAGAATATACGTCCGGCTGGTCGACCAAATAACTTTCTCTTTTCTGTTGAAGCATCCGTGTGCGTCTAACGTGTGCCGGATCTCAGGGGGAAACACTGGCATATACTGCAACATCCATGACCTGAAGGGATTCGGTATTGATGAGGCAAACAGAGGGCATTTCAGATGATAACTCTCTGTGAGATGGAAAATCAGACAAGGTAAGAAAGGTATCCGACAAGGCGTGATTGACCAGCGACGAACCAGTTTGCACGAGCTCTTCAACGGATGGCGAACGGATATAACGCATAAGCTCCTCTTTGAGGTTGGGATTGTTGCGGGCGCGTAAGCATAGATGATGGTGGGTACAAAACTCCTTCCAGAGGCATGGAAATCGTTTCCCTTCGGACTTCTTCTGGTGATCGAGGAGGTCGTAGAAGCGGTATACATGCCAATGAGTCACCGCCTACCATTGTCAGTCTCTTTCCTGCGAGGGAAGAGCACAGATACGAGATAGGCTTGATGCGAGAACCAGACATGTTGTGGATCTGAGTGTCATATGAAGGTGGCACTGTCGATGGCAAGACGTGCGACGCAGAGTCGTGTCGATTAGCACTATGTGACGAGGAGTATGAACCAAATTGATGAAGGCTAGGGTACCGCACGGGTAACACCGAGGGTCGGAAAGTTGACACCGCACCCGCACCCGCCAACACCATACCCTTCACGGGTACGGGTACACACCGACCCGTCAATGTCGCGGTTTATGGAAAACACCGCGGGTACATTACCAAGAAGAGTGTATTAAGTATTAACAACAATGAAATAAAAATAGTACTACTTTTCCTTGTCATTCTCCTCTGCTTCGACTTCATTCGCTTCCGTTTTTGAGTCCTGACAGCGGCTAAAAGGTCCTCCATCACCAGAAGATCACTTCTGCCCCACGCTCCGAGGCAGAGAAAGGCACGAATTGTTGATGGTGCGAGTCGGTTGCGAGTAAAATGAAGGAGCTGCCGGCCCTGCGAGAAGACACGTTCAACCGCAGTTGATGTTGCTGAGCAAGATAATAAGTATTGATTGATTGAAAGAGGATTCGAAGGAGACATACCTGGGACAGAGAGATAGTCGAGTGCCATCCGATGCAGCATTGGATAAGCACGGCAGTCGCTTTGCCACCACGCGAGTGGGTTCCTTGGTTTTCACAGTTGGTAATCGAAGAAACTCATCCAACTCGCTACTAGTAGTACGAGACATGGAACCAAGTGAGTAGTCACCAAAGTCATCCTCGTTCTGTATAGTTGTCAGTGTCAGTGCAAAATTAAATGTTGCATACGGACTGTGTCTGCTTCAATGTCATCAGTAATCTCGGCAGATTTCTCGTATTTATCAATAAACTCTTCGCGAACGAGCTTCTCGGCAATGTCAATCCATTCTTTCTCCCAGGAATGCTCACGGAAGTACTCGAGCTTCAAGCCAGGATGTAGGACTTTATGAAGATGATTAATCAATGATGTCAATGAAAGTTTGAAAGGCTGACCCATGGCAATGCGGTATACGTTGGAGAGATCTGTAATCTTCCAGTAGCGATCCATCTTGTTCTTTGCAAGCTGCATAGCCGACACAACTGCAGGGTGATATGCTTCCTTCGTCTGTTGATTGAGCTTGCTATCAAGTTTGTCCATTGCCGGTATCACGGCTGCGATAGTGGCTGAGTCCTGAGAGAAGAACAAGGTAGCCTTCTTGTATTGCTGGTGGATCAAAATAAGTGAGACAAATAAATACAATGTATGACGAGCGAGACCTACAGAGAGAACCGCAACGAGGTCAGCAACAATTTTCCACTCATCGTCATCCAATTCATATTTTTTAGCCCGCCTGAGGCTTTTATCACTCGTTATGCGATCAATGGGTACCTGATACTGTAACGCGAAGACCAGCATGTCATATGTGGAATTCCAACGTGTCGCAACATCACGTGGCATGAGCTTTTCTTTCAAGTGTGATGCTCCACATGCCCGTCGCCATGCTGGGAGCAAGAGAGTTGTTGAACGAATTACAGCGAAAGACAGACCACGAATCTGCCATATGATATTAGCTAGTATTAGATGCGGATCTAAGACACTGACCTTTGCAATAGTTCCTTTGACAGCGGCAGTGTCATCTAACATCTTCTCACGATTGGCTTGCGAGAGCATTTCCAACTCGTCAATATTGTCATCAGCGTCATCAAGCTCAGAGGTCAAGTCAACTTCCTCTACTTCCGAATCATCATCTAACATAAGTGGCGGCTCATCATCATCCACATCATCATTGGCTTCAGATGTTGATGCTGCTGATGACTCGGAGCTGAATGGTTTCAGCAAAGCTTTTGCCGAAAGCTGGAGAGTATGATTAAAACATCGAACACGGTTGACAGACTCAAACGAGTTGTCGAGGCTCGCAAGCTTTGTTGTTTGAGTATCATTGGCAGTCGCGTTATCAGCATTGACTGCAAGAATCTACAATCTTCACGTTAGCATGATTTCTGCAATATTCAAGATCGGCTTACTCTCTTCGTCAGCCCAAAGCGTTCAAGCATTGCTTGAAAGGCTTTCGCCATTGCAGCACCAGTATGTGACTATAAGATAAGATTGTGAAGATTGGTGGAGCATTCGAAATGGCCTGTGACGTACCTCGGCAACTTCAATGATGTCAAGCAGAAATGAAAACATTTTACCCTCATACTCGAGGTGGACTGTCCACGCTACAAAAGCACGGTGGTTGGGTGAAGTCCAAGCATCCGTGGCAAAGTGTAAGCGTCCAGGGTGATCCTAACCATTGTGTTAGCCAATTTTCTGATGTTAGCGAAAAGCTTACACGGAGAAGCTGTCCAATGCGTTCGCTACACTTCTCGAATGCTACTTTGATATTGCGGGACAATACATCAGGTGATGGAAGTTCAATGTTCGGGCGACCTGCACAAAGAAGCTCGCGGAGTTCACGATCATTGATTAATATTAACTGGGCGATTACTTTCAGTGATCCATTTCACGAGACGAGCACTGAAACTAATGTTAGCATGCAAAAATATCCAGATTCAGATCATTTACCGAACTTCTGGGTTCGTGTGTGTCCGATGGGAGTAATGGACGGGCTGTTGGCCTTGGCGTGCAAATGCTGCGTAGACAGAGCCACTATTAGCACCAGCATCCTTGCCCTTCATGGCGTTTGTTGACGGCATCCTCGCCAAAGCATCCAATGGCATGGTGCTTCAGATTAGTCGTCGAGGACTTATCCTTTGTATCCTGATAGCGGCGCACACCACCTAAAGCTGTCTTACACTTACGCGCACCACACGGGAAAAAAATGACACAAGCGGCCATTGTGGTGTTGGACCACAACTTCGGATGAAAAGAAAACTATAGATAGGTGACCGCCAAGTCTTCTTGAGAGCCTCTGTATCATTGTATAATCAGATATTTGCAAAAATCAATGGAAGAAACATACCAAGATCTGCAGAAGGATCGGGATCAGGCTCGAATGCACCTGCCGTTGATTTGTTATCGTCAGTGGCAAGTGAATCAGTACTTGATCGCGTAAGATCAACGGTGTCTGTGGGGCTCGATCGAGAAGACCGAGACACAAATGACTGCTTGACCTTCTTCAAGGGGCGGGCCAGAGCCTTAGCACCCTTTGCAACAGCCTTTTTGAGTGACCTGGCCTTCTCGGAGATGGACGACGAGATAGACTTAGATGATGAGTGTGACTGGGTAGACGAAGCATCAGATACCTTCTTTGTGAGCTTAGTTTTCATGGGGAGACGACTCAGTGGACTTACTGGTCTCGAGTTTTTGCCTTGGCTTTATGGTAGTGACTCGAGCTTCTCTGCAACGAAGTGTCAGCTCAATAAATTGCTAGAATGATTCACGGGGGTACAAAAGACATGACAGAAATCAGTATAGCATTCACTTGTGATCCTCAAGCTCTCAGAGGAAGGAAAAACAGAGAATCAACACGGTGTTCAATGGCTGTCGCGCGCCTGGTTCCCGATTTGGTATATTATACCCGCCCAAACACCGTCAACCCGCGGTGAATGGCCACGGTATGCTCAAGGGTACGACTATCCTACTCCGTACCCGTACCCTCCAAACCCGTCAGCATAGAACCGCGGTGTTTACCCGTACCCGTGCGTTTCCCTAATGAAGGCCAAAGAAACATAGTAGGAGTTGTTGAGCAGCTGCGTCTTGCTCGAGGAGGCGGGCCAGAAGCTCTCTTCTGCTTGCACGGGCGGATTCCGATTCACAGCAGAGCGTACATAGCCACCCGCAACAGCATCTAGTGTATCCAGCATCTCTGCTGCGAAAGTCCAGGTGGCGCTCTTAGGTCTCGAGACTGAAAAGGCAAGCTTGACTCGGTTTTGTGGACAGTACTTCATGTTGGTAGGTTGCCCCCAAATGCCTGGTGTGTGGGGACAATCTACTAAAGCTATATACCTCCCTTGTTTCCTTCTTATAATTAGTAAAGAGGATAGTATGGAAAGCAGACAGCCGCGCTCTGTTACATGTTACCACCCGTGACATGGGCCAAAAATGGTAGTCACAAGTTGAGGACTCCGTACACCTCTAAAGAAATTAATGCAATCGACAAGTTGACAACCTGTAGGTTCCATAGTATAGCGCGGCTGTCCGGCTTTTTGTCCTGCAGTTACAGTGTCATATCGTGACGGTGCCGGCGCCAGCGCCAGCCCCCGACTCGCTTATTCCTGGCATGTTTTGTGTCCATCGAATTAAACCCAAACTAGTCTTTTCATTTCATCTTTGGTAAATGACTGCTAATGCCATGTGATTCTACTGTCAATGCATGACGTTTTTCGACCAGTCTTAGCAGCTAAGTCAAACGTGACAGGACAAACAATTTTACCACGCCTTGGGAGCTTAGCTTGAACATTCACTAGCATAGCTAACCGTTTGGCACTAAAACAAATTAGAAATCTGCTCTCTTGTGGTGCGGATTCGAAACCTGTCGACATGGACAATTCTTCTCTGTCTAAACTTGGCCAGCAAGCGTCCTGGCCCAAGTGGTTAACACAACAGAATCAAAATTTGTTTCTCTTGTACTTCGCAGGTTCGAAACCTGCCTAACGAGAGGGTGTTTTTCTATCGGAACATGCCTTGAAGATTCACTCATGGACAGTTCCTCGGAAGTTCATCTCAACTTCGTCCTCGCCAAAGTGGTTACCACAACGGAATCAAAATCTGTTTCTCTTGGACTACGCAGGTTCGAAACCTGCCGAACAACAGGGTTTTTTTTTGTTTCCAGCAGGTCATGGTTCAAACGTTCATTTACGGCCAGCTGCGCGCGCGATTGCAGTCAGCTGAAACACCTGCACACCCCTGCCTTTTCGATCTCACAGAGGGTTTCAGACAGTAATCAAATCACCGGTCGGAGACAATGATCTCATCAGTTCAGATCTTGCAACAACACAGCCCAGATATTCTCTCAAGGTATCTAATGCTACAGCCGAATTTCTCATAAATACCACCCCGCAGGAGTTGAGACACTAATTCGATCACCAGGCAGTGATTCTGTGACCGTTTTCGTAATAACCACATTATGCAGTACGCTACACCACTTCGAGACTGCTTGACTTTTCACCAGATCCGACTACAAGACAATACTCTTACCAGTGGTATTAACATTCTAGAAATGACTAGTAGTGCACGACACTGAATTTCCTGATGTAGACCATATTCACATTTATTTTATCTCCTCGTCGTAACCCGCTAGCCCTGTCTTGCACTCTGTGCTGGGTCTGGTTCCATCTCTTACAAGCCAACGTCTCCAACCAAACGTACTCCGCGCATGAAGATGTGGTGAATAAACCATGTCGTCCTGTGCCATCTGGGCGCATTAGCGTCAGGGATTGTCATGCATTGCGCTGGTGACTGATGGTATTCTGCTTGGGTATTTCATCTCTTTCCAGTGTCAACGCGCTGATATCTAGTGCGCTGTTAACTGTGGTCGAGATCGTGCATGACGATTTTGGTCTCAGTCACCATCCTGTTTTTAAGAGTTTGTGCAACGTAGGGGGTTACACAACTTTTGAGATCGGTGCTACGTTGGTCCTGTGTAGGCAGTTCTGCCTGAGGGTCATACTAAGCTGACCAAATTGATAGTTTAGTGGGGGAATCATACCTTGACGGAACGAGCATAACAGCACTCACTTGTAGCGCGCTTGTCATATTTATGACAATTCATGTGCAGGATTTCGCAGACGCAAATGGCCACCGCATGTCAGGACGACGAACTCTGCTGATTGTAGCGCCCGAACGATCCCGTGTATATATGATCTGCGTGCTCCCGCTACTTTCTCTTGCTCTCGCTTCTATTTGGAGTTTGGCACCTCTCTGCAGCGTTTTCTTTGTGTCTATAGATTTTGGGGTCGGACTTCGGTGTTTTCTCCTCCGCAACAAAATTCGTGACCAGTCAACGTAACTGCTGTATAATGTTGGTATTCTGGTGATAAAACAAGTACAATCTCAGTCACTTGAAGGAACTCTGTTAACAACGCATCTACCTATAAAACAAGTACACTAAGTAGGGTTAGCTTTGGTAAATACAGGTGACGGTTCTAACTCACATCTGAGTCACTTGGAAGGAACTGAGATGCTCGTGCGCTACAGCTGGCGCTTTTATAGTAAGTGACTTATAGTAACTGACATATATAAAAGAGAAACATAAGTAATTGCAGGACGCGAGCCGACGTCGCTCTGTCGCTCGTCCTGTCCTCTTTTGGCGTGCGCTCGTACCTCTTAGTCTCCCCCTGCTCTTATCTCGGATCCGTCGGTCTTCATCGACTCGGATCTCTCGAATTCCAACAGGTGTTCTCGAGTAATGATTCTTATCTATGAACTAAAGGTTTCTCATTCCCTGTATATGTGGCTCTTGGGTGCTCATCTCTTGCCAACTAATGCACGAAATCGTGCATTGGCGTGGTAGTACTGTAGTGGCCTTCTGCGAAGAGACTCGGCGATGTATCTATCCCCCCATGAAGATCCACTTCGCCATCCGCATCTACCTCACCCTCAGCGTCGCGCGAAAAGAGGTACAGTGGATCTACAACCTCCACGAGAGTCTCATTGCGCTTCTCAACTTCTTCGCTGCTCATGGCCACGTGCGAAATGTGCACGACTTGCCATTTGTCTGCATAGGTGTTGCTTTGCTGCCGGACAATTGTTAGTTATGGCGCGGTCAAGTGATTGGATGAAAGGGCGAAGTGCGCAGGGTTTGGAGGGATTTACATATATTCATCTACTTTTCTAAGTGTCATCCTGCGTTTGATGTTCTTGTAACATGTGCCTGGCCCACGCTCGCCTGTACTTGTTCGATTTTGACGGTCTCATAGTCGCGTACGATGTAAACAGATAGAAATACATAACCTAAAGCTAGCTAGCCAGAATTTTCCGCAACTTTACGGCCCCATGCAGCGACGAAAGGTTGTTGCAACTCTAACGTTGGATCTTCAACTTCTGCTAAGACACGCGTCTGAAGAGCGGAAAATTCAGCATCAGTAAGCAACTGGAGCTCGATGAACTTCGGACGGAATGCGTCAACCAGACCCATTTGCACTTCTGCCATCATTGACCCTACCGATTTCAGTTTTTCATCTACAACCACACAGGTTAAGCAAGCACAGATCACGTCATATCTACTCACCATCAGGCCAGCCGCCTATGGGAATGAGAAGTTCTAAAGACGAGACATCGTAGAATAGTGCATTCCCTTGATTGTCTACAGCGTCTTGGAGCATAGATGCGATCTTTGGAGCGAGGGACCAAATCATGCCATTGTCGTCCCCAGTGCCTGGAGATGGCGTATGAGGAGATTGTATGATGAGACGGTCAACTTGTGTTAACGCAGCAGTGCGAGTGCCTTGGGTCCCTGAGAAAGAGGCCCCTGGTTCGAAGAACATCACATATCCTCCTGGAATGAAGTAAGTATCTTAATGAATATGAATATGAGAAGGATATCACCCGGCCGCAGTACTCGACTGATTTCCTTGAGAAGGTCGATCCTGTTTGGGATCTGTGATGTGTCAGCGATCATCATCAATCTTGGTATTTGAGAACATACACTTGGTACGATGCGCATTTGAACGATGTCAAAATAACAATCAGCAAATGGGAGAGGTTGATCTGTCAGATATCATTTCCGACACCAGACGCAGAAAGTTTCCCCTAACACGTACTAAGTAAATCGACTTTGTGAAACTGTACGTTCGATGGAATTTCCGAGTTCCCGAATCTAAGATCCCATAAGCATAGCCAAATTATTGATCAGTAGCTAAAACATACATTTGTGGCAAAGCCAGGTCGACACCATGCACTTCAGCATTAGGAAGTGATTCTGCGACCTGGGGTACAACGTTCAGCATTTTGTGAGAGCGAAGAAGGCTTACATCCACGACCCACTGACCACTGCCGGAACACAGGTCCAGGACGCGCTGGAAATTACCTGTGAAATTCCTATGAGATTAGGTGATATCTCATCGAAGCACGGAAAGGCATGCCCTTCATCTTCGATAGGTACAATATGATTATTGCCATCTAGCGTGCATATGTATAAGGAAGAAATAGAGAACGCGGTTTTCCTCTCACCCATGAAAATCTTTAAGGCGTTGTGCTGTAGTCGAAGCCTTTCATGTTCATCTGCATCTGTTCTGAAAACAAACAGATAAGTCTGGGCTCTGAAGTGCATTGGTAAGGAGAATCGATTCCTACGGTAGACTGTAGTTTGTATTTTCTGGCAAGACTCGCCGAGTTTTTGGAGCAGGTGGATTGTTGTTGGCATTCATTCTTGCGAAGGACTTGGTGGTAGTAAAGGTTTACGATAGTATGAAACGCGGCCACAACTATATGCAGCAGTCTGAGAAAGAGGGTTTATATCTTGTACTGCTCGTGATTGACGTACCAATGTTCGGGAATTGAAGGCTAGTGGCGTCACGCTGCGTCCGCAGCGATAACTGAAACACGGCATCCGGGACTCAACTGATCAGATCATATCACTAGTCGCAATTGGGGATCTCGGATCTCCATCACAGTAACGTCTGCGGCTGCTAATACCCGCCGTGTGCAAAATATTTTTAGAGGACTTGTATCAAATGAAGAGGTGACCAGAGGTGACCAGTCTCCTGTTACCTCCTGTTACTCGTCCGAAAATTCTCGGTTCCCAGAAGTTGTATCACTTCAAAGTACGAGTAATATTTCTCCTTCCAGCCTATGCAAGACCCCGAGGAGCTAGTTCCAACAGTTATCGATATTCATGAAAGAATGTCCAAGGGATGATCACAGGAAAAGAGTGTTATCGGCAGGTTTCGAACAAGAGGATTCGGGAACAGATTCCGGATCCATTGCACCAACCACACTAGTTACAATTGGCCTCCGTTGAGCGAGGAACTGTCCATAAGTGAATGTGCAAGTGTAAGTAATAATAGAAAAAAGCTGATTGGAAGGCAGGTTTCGAACGGGTATTGCAACTTACACAGAGATAATCAACTCCTACACTTTGTGGGAGTTGGGGATCGTGTTATCATACTCGTATATCTGTTCTTGATATGAGTGCAGAAGGCTTCGACATGAATGAACTCAGCAAAACTAGTATATGGGAGGTGGACATAGATGATTACAATAACGATCCAGACAAGCTCCAGTTGTCACCGGAAGGCATGATAAAATTGCATATGATGTGGGCCCTAGCCTGCCTAAGATTTGAGTATGCGTTCAACTACTTCCTGTGCAGCCAGCACTAAACCGTCGTTGTATATGCGGCTCACGATCTGCAGCGATACAGGAGCCCCTTTGAATTTCGTTGCATCATCTGTATGCAAGGGTCAGTTGATGCTATCCAACACGAGAACGAGAGACTAACAGAGGGAGAGGTTGTACTCGTCCGCCGCGCTCATCGGGCTGAGTAGCTCCTGATATATGTCAATGGCTGGGTCAGCGACGAAACCTGACGGGAAAACCGTTCCAGGGTAGTCCAGCAAATTCCAGATGGCCGTGTAGCTAATGAGCTATTAGATGTCTGATGTAAAGCGAGATACCATGACGCACCCCCAGTATTTTGCAGTGTCATGACGGCTGGCTGTACCTGGGAAGGGTGGACAAAGGACGACATCGACGTTTTGGGACCACCAGTAATCAGAGTATTCCCTCCTATATTTATCACGTTCATCACGCAGCTGATCAAGGTCAGCACGAGCGTCAATGGGCAGCAAAATGTTGCCTTACCTTCCAAACTTCTGCAGCATCATGATCTCTCACGTGTGGTGGACTAATAACCCACTCTGTCAGGGGATGCATCTCTTCTCCACTTTCCTTCAGAAGGCGTCGAACCGTGGCTCCTCCATCCTCAAAGTAGAGCTCGCGCTAGACACAAGTAAGTGACATTATTACCCTACATATCACCAAACTCACAACTATGCTGTATCCACGATCGTGGTCATATGGAGAGTAATCAATCACCTCAACCTCTGACGAGGCTTCCAGCTTTGCCTTCGCCCATTTCAGTGCTCGAATGGTCGGGGGATGGGGCATCACAACCCCGTCGTGCATCATGATTCCCACACGCAATTTCTTTTTGGTCAGGTCTGGCACTTTCAGTGGCACTGGCAACGCATCTGGATCCAGGAGTGCAGGATTGGCTCCAAGTACAGCTTCAAGGAAAAGTCGCATGTCTCGTGCTGAGCAACACATTGGACCTGCAGAACTAAAGAATCCGTCCTGGCCAGGTTGACTTGGGTGATATCAACATAATTTCATGACAGAGCTTGGTATACTTACTACCATAGGATCCCATGGAGAGGCGTTGTCCGACAAGATGGACGGAACCCATATATACCACAATGGGCGGATGGGGCTCGAATGGATCCCCCGCCATCGCTTGATGGCAAAACATCAAATTCTGGTATGATGTGGAGGAACAGACTTACGTGCCCACACCTATGCAAGAGCCCTTCATGGCAACAAGGGCTGATTCACCGCCAGAAGATCCTCCTGCAGTAAGATCCGTATTGTAGGGATTCAACTATGAGACTTGCGTCACAGAAACACGTTTTTTCACTCGAGAGATGGCTTACAACTCGGCCGTAGGTAGACCTGGACTCAAGGTGCATCAAAGTCTGCGGCTGATTCGTCTTGACGTAGAAGACTACAACTATGCTCGACCAACAGAATATAATTCCAGGTGTAAATTACATACCTGCCCCTAGTGAACGCAGAATTTTTGTCATATCGCAGTCTTCGGTCGCAGTCTCGATGTTCATGAGGAAGCCTGCAGACCCAACTGTGCCCTTGACCGGAAGCATGCCCTGACGGTGGTCATCTGAGGTAGATCGTCGCGATTTGGTTGCTCTGCACTTACTTTGATTGAAATTGGCAATCCATGCAGTGGCCCAATGACCTTGCCTTCCTTCCGGAAGTACTCGTCCAGCTGTTGCGCCTGTTTTATGCCTTCATCGAGGAAGAAGTCGATGAGACAAGCTGTGAGCTGATGAGCGATAGCTGCGCGTTTTCCAAAGGCAGTGACAGCATCAACTGCAGTCAGCTCGCCTGCAGCGATCCTTTGGCACACAGCAGTTGCATCTAGCTCGGTAATAGCTAGTTCTTGGGAGGTGAGCAAGCCACAGGTCTTGGGGATGTGAGTAACATTAAGAGGCGGGTCCTCAAGAATCGCTGATGAGAGTCTGAGACTCGCTGGAATCTTGGCTTCAAGTTGTTCCTGAAAGACGCGAGCTTTCGCCTCGTACGATGCATCGCCGCCTATGCCTTTGATTTTCTCTTTAAACGAAACTGTAGTCATTGTTATGAGAGGGAGATAGCGCAGATATGATTCAGGCTTGATTGTGATATATGTACGGTCTCGTACCTGAGAGAAACTGTCAGATACGCATATCTTCTTTGTGCGCATGACATGTCCCGTGCCCACAGCGATAACAAAACGAAGGCCAGAGAACTAAGAACGGTAGACTTGTGATCAGCTGCCTTAAACGATAACAGGGAAGGGGCGCGGCATTAACGGGATATTATAATTAGAATATAAAGCCATTTGATAGCCTCCAACTTGGCGCCTGGTGTCCAGGCCATGTTAATGGAAGTGCACTTCGCTCGCATTTCTTGTGGATGGTTCTCGTGATCTGAACTGGGCTAGTAAAATTAGTACAGGCTTGGCTGTACGGATAAGCCGTTATATTATCAATGACTGTAACAGCGTTTCTTTCAGTGGGATGGTACGATGGACGGAGATTTATAAGAGTCCAGGTTTTACCATGTTTTGCGGCCGCCGGCGAGGGCCCAGGTCAATGCATAATATGGCTGTAGTATAATTTTAATGGACAGGCATGTATGATATCGATGACTGCCATCAGACGAGATCGAGAAAGTTTCGGGACAGTACTAGTCACATGAACTTCGGATTCAGCATTGCATGCTAAACCCTGCTAAACCCATGAAAACTTTGGAAAGTCGGACAGCCACGATCTGTTACCATCCGTGACATGGGCCAAAAATGGTAGTCACAAGTTGAGGACTCCGTGTACCTCTAAAGAGATTAATGCGATCAACAAGTTGACAACCTGTAGGTTCCATAGTATAGCGAGGCTGTCCGGCTTTTTGTCCTGCAGTTACAGTGTCATATCGTGACGGCGCCGGTGCCAGCCCCCGACTCGCTTATTCCTGGCATGTTTTCTGACCATCGAATTGTTAGAGTTTGGTATTTCACCTTCGTCATCGTTCGTTGTTCGGATAGTCCCGACTACGTATATACCTACGTCGTAGACTATCCTCTCTTTGTCGTCTCCCGCCATGTCGTAGACACTTCTTACAGCGTCGTTTTCCAGCTTCTATACGATTTAAACGCAAACTAGTCTTTTTATTTCATTTTTGGGAAATGATTGCTGATCCCATGTGATTCTACTGTCAATGCATGATGTTTTTCGATTTTCGACTCGTAACCGAATGGTCTATCTTCAATATTCAGTGACCAGTCTTAGACTCTTAGCAGCTAAGCGCTAGAAGCAGCTAAACTAAACGTGACAGGACAAACAATCTTTTCCTTTTACCACGCCTTGAACATTCACTCATGGATGGATTTTTCAAGGCCTATCTTGAGTAGTCATAGCCAACCGTTTGGCACCAGAACAGATTAGAAATCTGCTCTCTTGTGGTGCGGATTCGAAACCTGTCGACATGGGCAGTTCTTCGGAGGTTCGTCTGAATTGGGGCCTGGGCCAGCAAGCGTCCTGGCCCAAGTTTTAACACAACAGAATCAAAATTTGTTTCTCTTGTACTTCGCAGGTTCGAAACCTGCCTAACAACAGGGTTTTTTTTCTATCGGAACACGCATTGAAGATTCACTCATGGAGAGTTCCTCGGAGGTACATCTCAACTTCGTCCTCGCCAAAGTGGTTACCACAACGGAATCAAAATCCGTTTCTCTTGGACTACGCAGGTTCGAAACCTGCCGAACAGGAGGTTTTTTTTTCTATCGGAACACGCCCAATTCCTTGGAGCAAGTTCGCCCTGACTGAAGTGGTTGTACCAGTGCAGGTTCAAAACCTGCCGATGAGTTTTTTGTCCATCCGAGCGCGCCTTGAAGAGATTGGACACCTCTGAGAGCCCATCTCAACTTCGCCCTGGCCAAAGTGGTTACTTACTACAACGGAATCGAAATCTGTCTGTTGGACTGACAGTACCAGTGCAGGTTCAAAACCTGCCCACGAGGTTTTTTTCTCTCAGAACACGCCTTGAAGATTCACTGATGGACATTTCCTCGCAGGTTCATTTCACTTCGCCTGGCCAAAATGGTTACTACAACATAATCGAAATATGTTTGTGTCGGAGTTGCGCAAGCTCGAATTTCACCTGCTGACGACAAGTATTTTTTCTATCGGAACACACTTTGACATTCACTCATGGATGGATTCCTTGGAAGTTCATGTTAACTGGTCTTAACTAAGTGGTTACCACAACAGAATCAAAATCTGTTTCTCTTGCAGTCGGTTCGAAACCTGCTGACAACATTTTTGCAGCATACAAAGCCTCAGAGCTCCGTCTTAACTAGGCCCAGTCATTGCGCTGAAACCTCCTTTTATGCGATAGTCTGTCCACCAAATAGAATTTACCTTCACGCCTCGTGCGGATCGTCTCAGAAACATAAGGTATCTGAGATGTCACGGTCTCTGCACGAAGACGCCATATCCCAACCGGATTCGGGAAACGCTCGACAGGGTACCTCGGTGAGTGGGTATAAGTCCTCATACCACGAGATCTGGGGTCCGAAGCTTCCTACACTAGGGCCCTAAGGCCCTTCCCCCAACCGTAAACTACCCTGCCAGTGTGGGTCATGGTTACCGTATGCAGCTGGCCGGTCATCGGATACGGTCGCAATTGTGCAACGGAACCTTTAATCCCACTATATAGGTAGTATAATTCTAAACAGAACGAGAAGGTGACTTGGCGCGGTTGGGGTAGCGGTAGCCCCCTGACGAGAACTTTCGCAGGTTCGAAACCGCTGTCATACCTGCCATCCTAGCGTTCCTCTTACCCTAGCCAATAGACCCTTATCCTAGGAGACGGGTGACGGGTCTACCGTCCCCTGTTATTCGTCATCACACCTTAGATCACCATCGTCGATCAAGGTTTATCAAACCAGTCACGCTAGCCAGGCAGGTACCATAACAGATTTGAAATCGAGTTGTTCCTCATGGAGGCCCTGTTTTGAAACATACCGACAACAATTCGAAATCTGCTTGTTCGATCGAAAGTCACTGTGCCTGTCTGAGGCTACGACAAGGAATCCACCTCCAGTCCATGTGAGGATGGCATGTACAGGCCGCCCTAGGGAGTCGAGGATTGCTGCTGTGCCCACTGCGCGTGATTTACTGATATTTATAAATATACATAAGTTGCTGTGATACCGAGCGACGACATACTAGAAACAACGACAATGTTATCGCGACTGCCAGTCTCGACGAAGATCCCGACACATCACTTCTTTGCTGTAACAGACACCGCTCCCCAAAAAATGACAGCCCAGCCGATGAATTCATAATAGTACATAAAATACATTTAAACAAGAAAAGAATAGATGGGACAAATTCATTTGGATTCCTTAGCTCTGCCACTTCACGGGAGTTTGTGCGAAGAAATCCTCGTCGCTCACCATCTCTATTCCGTGTCTGCAAAAAGTGAGATCAGCCTATCACGAGAGTATCTACAAAACCACTCACAACCCTTTCAAATGCGATCGAAGCGCATTGAAGTCCATTGATCTGAGCTTGCTCTTCTTGTTTCTCTGGCGTCTCTCCTGGTTTCCCGTTTGCGAGTCTTCCATGTGTGACTCCTTCACAATAGATTCCCCAGTAGAGACTCGCTCCTCCCCATTCATGCCAGCATCAGCTGATTCGTCAGCTGGAACGCAATGACGGCACCGATAATTCGCCTCGCTCCTCAACTTCCGTGACTTGAAACCCATATCCATGAGTTTCGCAGACAAACCCGCCTCAAAGGCACGCTCTGGCCCTTCTCCTTTGGGCAGTATAGCCACCTGCATATTATCATGCCGGTGCGAGTGACCAATCTATGCGTAGCAGTGGTGAGCGTCCCTCAATAAACAGAATCGAAGAAGAGTGACTGACGAGGGTGGGGAAGTCCATGATGATGAATGCATGTTCGCAGGAAAGACACCGAATGCGTGCTCCAAGCATCTTGACGGTATTACATGCGTTCGCATCCTCGTCGGTGATTCCGACGAGCGTCAGGAGGCGTGCAATCGCATTCGACGCCTGTGAATGTAATGGGACATAGGAGGACCATATACTTGAGTTGGATTTTTTTTCGGAGGGATATCAAACAACGAACCTTCTCATCTTTTATGAAGCGATCGACACTCCAATCCACTGGTTTCTTGTTTTCTTGTCATCACTGGGACATTCATGTGCGCAGACGCCTGCAAAATCGAGACATAGTTCCTTCTCGTACCGCTTCGCGACCTTCCCACATCCCTGGCACCTAAACCGCGCAGTGATCCTATCCAGTGGATGCAGCTTCATCTTGCTCGCACTCCTCCACTTGGGAAACCCAAGCAGTTCGGACAATTTTTCCCGTGCAGACGCCATCCACGTCTTCAAATCAGCTGCGACAAGTTCTGCGACGAGGGCCGAGTTCTTCATGTCTTTTGCAAGGCCACTGGAATTGGGCCTCGAACCTGTCACGCTGCCCTGCATGGTCGTCATAACCGAAAGTTTGCGGAACTCATAAAGCGATGGGAGAACTGTTCCAGCAGACCGTAGGCGATTGTAGTATTGTTCGACGTCGTCGCGACGCTGGCGGTAAGATGCTTCGTTTTCTTTATTTTGACGGTGTATTTGCATTTTTAAAAGCTGGGCTTCGACAAGGGGCTTGATTGGAAGGAAATCTGAAAGGACAACACTAGGTAAGACTATGATTCATCCACATGAGCCTGACACATTCGCATACCACGTAGCGTGACTTCCTCCAGCACATAATTCTTGTGCCTGTGCAATGAACCATAGGATTGAGAGTTAAAAAATCATGCTCATTCCAGCCTTCCCGGGTAGCAAGTGCCTTCGCCCTACATTTCCGTTAGACTTCTGTTGTGACAGTAAGTTGAGTCCTACTCACCACGTTTCGTTTTTTGTCTTGACGGTGCGGTGCATAGTGACATAGGTGCACTTCCACTTATGCAACGCAACTGCTAACTGAACTACTGGTCACATTGGCTCGGACTTTTGCAAAAAGTACATACCTCCATAACCTTTGGAAATCTCACGATCTGATCAGTGCATGCCTAAACGATTATGTCAGATAATTCCTAGCGATGCAAAGGTGTCCTGATCTAACCTTCCGTAGCCCCTCAGACGGAGGTGGAGATAGAGCTGAGAACGCTGCATAATCGACTCGAAACGCTCCCACTCTGACTTCTTCATCAATATGGTGGGATTATCGGGCCCTGCAACTTCAATTAAGCCACCAGAGACTCGAGGAACGTGCGGAAAAAATCATACATATATTGTTGAGGTTTGGATCTGAAAAGCTGTGATTAAATATGAGGATGTTCGGAAACTGGAATCTAGTCACCAAAGCAATGGGCGGACTCCACGTAGGGAATCCATATCTCGTCGCGTGCATGACCTTTGAAAATAGTGGTAACATCCATAAGATATTTCCTGCAACTAGGCAATTAGTAATCAAATTTATTCATTCAATTGAGACATCTCCCACCTGATGTTCTTCTTGCAACGCGACTATTGTAGTACGATAATCGTGCTCAGCGCACATTGCAAGAAGTTGGAAGGTTGTCACTCACATCACGACATAAACGAATTCGTGTAGCAAAGCTCGCATAGAATTCTTTTGTGTCATTCTTACACACCTGCATAAACCGATTACATCACCGTCAGTCCACATTATTTCCGCTCAGGAGAACGGATTCTTGCTTACATCACAAGACCCTCCATCATACACGAACGCTGCATATGCCGCCTCACTAAAGTTCGGGGTGGGATCAGGCAGTGCATGAGGCAAGCACTTCTTGCGAATGGTGCGCCAGATGAAATCGGCAGCGGGATTGCAGACAAGTGTCGAGCACAAAAGCTTGGATGTACGAGCGACAGATAAAACATCGCGAGGAGAATTAGTATGGATCAATATTTCTGCAAGGAGCTCGAGTGGAAGCGTTGGAAAAAGGCATTGTCCTGGTGCACTTTCGGATTCTGGGAGGCCTTGAAGCTCTCGTACGGAAGTGCGACGTTCTTCGTTAGAGGAAGAGGAAGAGTTGGAACTTTAGGTGGAGAATTGTGGTCAGTCCCGATGCTTCCACTAGGCATAGCCGCTGCTGGCTGTAGTGGCAATCAGCTTGAAGTGCCTGGGCGAGCTTTAAATGCGGGTGTGACTGTCCAAGGAACAAAGGGATCGATCGGCTCGGCTCGGCCATTTACATAAAGTTTGAAAGCCGATATATATAAACTTATTCTGTCGATGTCGATCCGTCTGTTTCTCCGACACTCGCAAGTGAGTCTTAGTCGAATCTTGGCTTTTTTGTAATCCTAATTAAATCGGGGTTAAACTTGTAAATACAAGTTGAATCGATTCGCGAGGCTGGTGGAAATTTTATCCTCGTGACTCAGCGTCATCCTTAGAGGCCCCTTTCAATCTGGATATAAGTGTCTAACAGACGAGGCCTGTTCGGCACGTCGCACACTTGTCCTTTCAAGTGAGTCTTAGTCGAATCTTGGCCTTTTTATAACCCTAATTAAATCTCAGGGGCATGCACTGGTGTTTCCGTGCTCTGTAATACAGTCTGCAGCGCTGGCAGGGGAGATCACGATCCCATGGATGGGCAAGCAGCGATTCTGCGGATCTCCTCACTAACGATAACTGCATCGACTGGTCCGGATCAGTAAGTCCTGAAGGCCGTAAATCCGATTGTGCCGTTGAAACGGTAGACGGTTCAACGGTGCAGAGCACACGTGTTGTCCAAAATTCGAGTTTCACAAACCAGAAGCGACAAAAAAATATCCAGTACGGTCCCTTGGTAAGTTATAAACTCGAGCTCGTGGCTCAACGTTGCAACAGTGAGATTGCTGTCGACTGTTGAACGTTTGAACCGCGGCAAGACAATATTAATACAGCCGGCATGACATATAGTACAGCCGCATAATTATTTTAAGTCACGGTCATGTATATAGCATAGGACCGAATCCGTTAGGACGCTTCGTTATGTTGTGCCAGCGATAAAGCTACAAGTCTTGTTTGCTCGTCGAAGGTTCTCTGAGTCAAGGTCAAACATAGTGCATACTAAATGAGTGAAACAATAATGGGTGGTGCACATGTGCTGCGCATTGCTTGTTTGTAATCTGCGCTTGATCTATGCACCCTCCTCGAACAATTCACCGATGGCCATCTTCTACCCACTCATCTCCCTAAAAGAGCCAGACCAAAGCAATCCTATTCATCAACGTACACAGAGTAGTACACAACAGAAGCAGACACAACAAGACGTAGTACACATATGCGGGGGACACTTTCAACAGCTCAAGCTTGAACACCTCTGCAAGGTGGGGTGCCTAGTTGCCAATTGGTTGAAGATCAGAAACCCGGGTGAATTCCCACTGCTGGCGGGCACTTGATTTGTCGTAATTCTCGAGTTTCACCTTATGAACGTTATGAGCAAAAGGCTTTGAAAAAAAAGATCCACCAACTTACTGCACTGTTATTTGCGCTTGGAACGGATAGCACCAGGTCCCCGTTTCCGAGAGTGAAACTCATACTGTACATGTGAGTCGTTAAATCAGCAAAGATAGGTTGCTGAGAACTACATCGGATTCTCACGTATAAGTATCGTCCGCGCGTCCAACAAGATCAACGAGGACCGACTGCCTGGTATAAACAACTGGTTCATCCGAATCCTGCCCACGTCTGCGTCAACCAACAAGCAAATGAATAAATGAATGTCGATCCAGCATACCTCGCTCGCAGTGGCAAAGCATCCATTACCATTGTCGCCGTTGACGCTGGTCTGAATGCTGACAGTAATGTTGGCGGACCCTGGCTCGTTTGTCTCTTGATCACCCACTAGTATACGTGATGTGTGAGAACCAGTCACAAAGGGGTGCGAACGCGTCTAGATACCTGTTGAGCCGCGGTGTTGTCATTGAGGTAGCCTTGGATCTGGTTGCCATCGGCGGTACTGCTTTGCGTCAGGTCAAGCATGAGGTCTCTCCCGACGTTTCTGACATTATACACTCCATCGGTGGAAAAGGCATTGTATAAGATGTAGGTCTCTAGTAGGATGATTCAAATGAGATGAAGAACTGATGAATGAAAGGTCATAGAACGTTGGGCTTTTATACTGAGCAACTTGGGCTATTTTCGACAGATGGAGCCAAGATGGGCGGGCAGGAACACAGATATGATGGCAATAGGAGCTACAAATCTGGGTGATAAGACTGAGCGCGACAATACTAACTCTGTCCTTTGAATTTGCGTACCATTCTTTCCCAATCCTAGTAGAAGGTCTCCGCCTTGGTGCCATTATTATCACAGCCAGGATTCAAACGACAGGATAGGGGTCGACGGAGATGAAAGATAGGGACTAGTGGCAGCATGGCGGATATTCGAAGTTGTTGTGTGTCATTTTTCCTGGCTCTCTTGTCAGGAGGTGCGTGACAGGCGTTAAGCTCAATCATATTCATTGGACCTTTAAAGTTCTTGTGCGTGATGGGCCGAACAAGTACTACATCAAGAAATCCGGTAAACTCTTGAAATGCTGAATTACCTAAAAAGCTGGGAGTAAAAGGAGCCATGGCTCACGACCGCGACAGCCCAGTGCTGATGCTAGACAGATTAATATTTGTGACGAGCTGCATGGTAGACTTCACCTTGCTCCGCAAGGTCAGGTTGAGATGTTAAAACTTATGTGATTACGTAAACTGTCGTTCAACGCTTCGCTTTTCAGCCAACTTAAACCAGGCTGTCCGATTTCTTAATGAGTGCGCCTCACCCGGCCAACCTTTCTCTGCCTGTTTATCTCAATCGTGAAGGGTTCTGTTCTTACCAAAAATTAAAATAAAATAATCATATACATAATAATGGAGCAAGGTGAAAGTCGGCAACGCCGAACCCTAGTAGTGAAGTTACGTTATAAGTTACGTGAGCACTTACTGCAATTACGCCGACGAGCGTCCAAGCCATAATTTCATATATTATATTGGCTTCTTGGATCGCCAACTGACATATCAGTTGAAGAAGCATCTGGCACCGACCACAGTTCGCGTGACTTTGGTCCTGACAGTTTCCTTTGGTCACATCAGGCTTGCTTCGGAACATCCTAGAGAAGTACCTTATAGGCCTATCCAGGAGTGTGTAGTGCACTGTTATCATTCCGAAGTAGATCGGCTCCCAACAGGGTAACACAAGTCCCTGAATGCATCAATTACATCAGTGGCAAAAGAACTCAAGCTTATGTAAACGCCCATCGTCGAGCTACCCAACCAATACTCGATAACCACATTCCCCACTTGGTGCTGCTAGCTCTGATGCCGCCCAACTCGAACAGAAACCGCCGCTGCTCCCAATTCTGCGCCCAACCCCCACTTCTCGAATCTCCATACACCAACTTGGCTTCCTCATCCTCGTGTCCCACTCTCTCCCTACAGAACTTGAGTTAGTAGTGTAGCCTCTCCCTGACAGTATTCTGTTCTTTACATATATATCATGAAATTTTAACTATCAACCAACTTAAATTTTCGTGTCTTTTGGTTTACTGAGTGAGCACTGAGATGAGGATACAAAATACAAATTATGACTACCAATATTTGACAGGGATATGTATGTATTCTACATACTGACTAGGGTAGTATACACGAGGTGGGACTGTAAGGGAGGATAAGAAAAATTCACGATGCAGTGAAAATCACTGGAGAAAAAATACGAAGGCGCCTGGCGCCAGGTAGTGGTAAGGAAGAGGCAACGAGGATTGATGGTACTAAGTAGAGAATGAGGAAGGAGATGTCGACGACGAGCGCGAAGGGGATCTGGCGCTAGATCTTGACGCGGACGTGCCGCCTGTCGTGATGCGCTGTTCTGAAAAAAGCCGGCCGCGACGGCACAACTAGGCTGCAGGTTGAAGGAGCGCGCGCGGAATTGGTGTCAGGGGTCATAGGCAGGATGCAGAGAGGTAGTGGCATACAGCTGTGCTGGGTTTCCTTGGACTCGGTCCTCGGAAGTCATTCTCAAATCTCGGCGCCACGTGATCGGCACGTCGCGTATGCCTCACGGCTCAGCGCTCAGCGCTCAGCATCCAAATTCAAACCCAGTTTTACCAGTCCTCTATCGAGATTCGACGGCTTGCCTCATAGAGGGGCTAGTCACCAGTCTATGCCTCACTGTGCATGTGATCGCTGGTGACCGTGACAATGGCTACACACTAAGTAGTAAATAATGGGTGGTGTATACTGGTGTATATGTGCTGCGCATTACTTGCTTGCGTGATCTGCGCACCCTCCTCGAACGGTTCACCGATGGCCATCTTCTACTCACTCATCCCCCTAAGAGAGCCAGACTAAAGCAATCCTATTCATCAATGTTACACAGACTAGTACACAACAGAAGCAGACACAGCAAGACGTAGTACATATGCGGGGAACACTTTGCTCAACCTTAAACACCTCTGCAAGGTGGTGCCTAGTTGCCAATTGGCTGGAGATTAGAAACCCGGGTGAGTTCCCACTGCTGGCGGGCACTTGATTTCTCGTAATTCTCGAGTTTCACCTTATGAATGTTATGAGCAAAAGGCTTTGAAAAAAAGAACCACCAACTTACTGCACCGTCCTTTGCACTTGGAATAGATAGCACCAGGTCCTTGTTCCCGAGAGTATAGCACATACTGTACATGCAAGTCGTTAAATCAGTAAAAATAAGTTGCTGAGAACTACGTCGAATTCTCACGTAAAAGTGTTGTCCGCGCGTCCAACAAGGTTAATGAGAAACGCCTGCCTGGTATAAATGACTGGTTCATCCGAATCCTGCCCACGTCCGCGTCAACCAAAAAACAAATGAATAAATGAATGCCGATCCAGCATACCTCACTCGCAGTAGCAAAGCATCCATTACCATTGTTGCCTTCGTTGTTGGACTGAATGCTG
>NW_024540696.1:0-22965 GCF_016647625.1 Suillus subalutaceus
ACTATTTAAACACCTCTATGGAATAACTACGACCCGTTGGTGTCGCATCTAGCGAAGTATGGCACTCTGACGTACACAAACTAGAAAGTTGACGAAGATAGAGGCGTCGTTGGCTGGATATATGCTGATCTCTTCGCACGTAGTGGGAAGTCGCGCGGAGCGGCACATTACACTGTTAGATGCTCCAGACGAACGGACGATGACGATGAAGCTGGCGACCTACGAATACCCGGAGCAGATGAATTCGTTGGTCCCTCTATTGAATTCGAAGAGAACTAAGCGACACAGACTACGCGTGAGCATGGTGAGTTCCAGCTGCCACTGGTAGTCCTCCTTTGCGATTTTGTACCGCCATCTGTTGCTCGGGGTCCTACCATTCTCGAATGGTATGAAGTTCAACCTTGTTCCATGAAATGGGACACGCCATGCATTGTGAGAGTTTCTGGATCTCGCTGAGGTCATGATTATTGACAAGATACCAAATTTCAAGCCATGATCGGTCGGACAGAGTACCACAATGTTGCAGGGACGCGCTGTGCGACTGACTTTGTCGAACTACCTTCCATCCTCATGGAACACTTCCTCAACTCCCCAAAGTTCTCTCCCTCTTCGACACTGACGGCTCTTCTATCATCAATCAAATCGGAAATCATCACGAAGACCCTTGCCGGTACATTGATACCCATAATCACATCTTACTTTCTCTGCTTGACCAGGTATACCATTCCCCTCCGTCCTTGAGCCAGGCTTGACTCGACGACCGCTCTCGCAAACTTGTACAATACTCGCGGTCTGATCCCGCATGCACCTGGAACGTCGTTCCAGACGCAGTTTGGACACCTGTTTGGATACGGTGCAACGTATTACTCGTATCACTTCGATCGTGCTATTGCATCCCACGTGTGGCGGAAGATCTTTTCTGCTGACCCCCTCAACCGCGAGCTGGGAGACAAGTACAAGCAGGAGGTGCTGAAGTACGGTGGTGGGAGGGACCCGTGGTTAATGCTCAGCGCATTGCTTGATGCACCTGAGCTAGAAGTCGGTGACGCAGAAGCGATGCGAGAAGTTGGTAGATGGAGGATGGAAGATGGAGTCGTTCCGGAAAGACATTAGGATCTATACTACTGAAAACTATCCCGCTGCATTCATTCTCTCAGACTAGATTCTATCATGCAGGAATTACAACACTGATCTCTTTTTTTGATTCCGGTACAGAGCGATTGTCAAGTGAAGGGAATAGTACGTAACAAGTTAACAAGGGAAATGCGGGATGAGTGTCATACATGCATGATGTAGGGTATATTATGCAATGTGCAATGTGCACGATGATGAACAGAGATATGATATGAATAATATTACTTATATCTTGATAGACTGCACAACATATATGGAACAGCGTAAACGAAGAGAGCAAATCGACGATCATCTATCTCGGAAATCAGCAAACAAGTAACCATCAGGAACAAGAACACATACACAGACACCGCTAGGTCCTGCTCTAGTAGTCGTGTTTGTTCTCTTAGAAGCTGAAGTTGCTCCAGCTTCGCCAAGCGAGCACTATCAGCAAGTGAAGAAGGCTGAGGTTGTGGAGGAGCATATAACACGGAGGAAGCTGGAGCACAGAGAGATCAATCTCTGGTAATAGCTGTGAGAAGTCATCGCAAGATGATGGCAGTGAGAATTGATTAATGTCGGACAAGAAGGGTTGTTCAGAGTTCAAGAGATCCGTCCAGCTGAAAGGGTCCGAAGGAACGAGGTCTACGAGGTCGACTGGCGGCTGAAAAATAGTGTCAATTGCTGTGGAGGCCCCCAACTACCTCGCCAGAATAATCGGGAGGGATTGTGGACATCGCATTGAAGAAATTAAAATTGTCGAGATTACCTAGATCAGGTGCAGGAATGGGAGCGTGCGAAGGAACCTCCAAATTGACCAATTTTGCCTCGAAAGATGTAACTGTCGGACAATGAGTGAGGATCTTAGGGTATGATAGAACAAACGTACGGTCTACCAGAGCGGGCTGGATATACTTTTGTTCAATGGAATTTATTTGGTTATCAGGGAATGTGTATCCGTTGTATACTTCAATGTCAACAGGGGCAAACTGATCGAAACCGACGTTCTCGACTGGACCAGGAATCTCGAAGAAATTTGTCTGGAACCAGTTATCGATGTTTGACCCGAGAGGAATGGATGCTCTCGGAAGAGGATCGGACACGGTATGAACACGGGGTCCGACATGGAGGCCTCTCGGACGCTTGGGCACAGAGTGGACATCAGCGTCTGATAGCCGTCGCTTTCGTGAAGACCCTGAAGATGGCTGAGGGGCAACAATTTGGACCTCATCACTGCCATCCACACCACCGCTACTTGATGGGGGGCGATGGCAAGGCGGAAGTATCCGCAAAGGGGGTCGGGACCTTCGCATTAGACCTGAAAAATGACAATCAGTGACAGTTGGCCCAATGCATGATAAGGACTCACCGAAGGCGTTTCATCGGACGTTCTGGACATGTATATGCCTATGATCAGTTGATTCAGACGATACAGAGGCGCGCCTCTTCCGACCAGCGAGAACGGGTGGAATGAAATCGTCTTCTTCGTCTTCACTCTCGTCTGTCCATGATTGCTCGAGAGTGGAAACGGGAGACGGAGTGCGAGAATGACTAGGAGATGGGTAAGAAGCAAAAAACTGGGTTTGTCTTCTGGGCCTGCCTATCAAGCGCTCTTGAATTCTCCGCATCTCTTTCTCTTCCTCGCGTCGTTTCTTTTCCTCTTGTGCATGCTCCTTCTTCTCCTGCTCTAGTAGGAACCTGTCCTCCACTGTCATATCCTTGACCACAGCGTCAAGCTCACCTGCAAGCGCGCTTTTGGTGAAAGTAGAGGCGTAGAGATCCTGTGCAGCAGCCTTCATCTGCTGGAAGTCATGGAAGATAGCGGGAGCAAGAACACGGGCAGGGTCTTCTTTGACCAGAGCACGAGAAGCAGCATCAACAGTGTCAGCTCGGCAGTTGTTGAAGTGGTTACGGCAGATCGCCGTCCAGCCGATGCGACGGCGAGCGCCGATGAACCAGGCAGTAATGGAGTTCATGGAACATCCAAAGCTCCTGACAATACTCGCTTTCGTTGCAGACGACGGGTAAGGGTTATGGATATTAGCCACCAGCCACTTGTATGCTGATTCGATGAATGCGGGTAAGGAAGATTCTGGTGACTGCGCATTTTGTGCTGTGAGTATAGATGGAGGTGAAATAGTGAGGCGAGTGAGGCCGTCTAAAATGCTGCCATGCCATCAATAAGCTTATGGTGTAATTCTTCATGTGTTTTGTGTATGTCAGAGAAGCATTTCGAGATGATGACAACCCTTGAAGCCACCAAGTTTGCAGCTGATATGGTGTCGTCGGATAGTTCTTCCTGCGGGTAGACAACGAGAATAATCTGCGTATAATGAATTCCAAGATGAGTTTGAATAACATCAAAGACTTGAAATCGTCGTCGTGCGAGATTGAATCGATAAAGCGTCCTCAGCTTGTAGGAAACGCTCTCGTATGTCTTTGTCCATCCTGTTGAATTTGGTTTCGAGATGAAGTGATGAGATTGTGGACCAGACCTTGCTAGAGTTAGCTAGACAATACGGACTTTCAATTTGACAATCAAGTTAGTTACCAAATAACGATAAACACACCATAACACATCATTTCATTGTCGACCAGATACAAATATAATCTGGTCGCGATCAAGCACACCGCACACATACAACTTTTCCGATGGCCGGTACGACTTCAGATATACTAAGGCGAATAATACAGCGTGTTCAAGATACACAAACACCTATGCCTCTCTCATTCCTCTGTGTCGCGCTCGTTTACGGCCTCAATCATGTTCTCCACAACAACCCTATTGCTAAGATTTCCCTTCCTGACCCGCCCTCAATACAACCTGCTCTCATAGCTGCAGGTGCACCTCCCGAAATTTCGCTAGCGATCGATCAAGCATACCAGAAGCGGGCTGCTGAATTGCGAGCTCTCTGCCACTCGACGGTAGCACGTGTATACTCAGATCAGGCGCAGTATCCGTCCAAGTTTCGCTTTGTCACGGAACAAAAAGTCCTGTCCTCGTTCACCGAGCTATATCTCAAAGAGCTTGTGACTTGGAGAGAACAAGCTGTTGCCTCGTACCTTAAACATTCCTCGACAAGCAACAAAACACAAACTTCAAGTTCTATAGCAAAGTTTAATCATGTACGTCTAATACCCCGCCTTCGCCTGTCCAGCCTTTTGTAATATTTGTAACAGGAATATGTTCCATTGCTGGAATACTTTTTCGCAGAGAACCCGTTTCCAACTCATGCCGACAAGGCTTTTCTTGCAAAGAAATCAGCAATGACGTATCGTCAAATTCATGTTTGGGTGCGTTCATCGGTATACATTCGGTCATTATATTGATAATCCCAAGTTTCAAAACCGGCGCAACAGATCGAAGAAAGAAGGCCAAGTCTTGAGAAAGAAAGCAGTAGCCGAGGGTGCCACTCTTCCTTTGGATAGCCTGTACCAGCGTATGGAGAAATTTATTGTACCAGAAGAAAAGAAGGCGCCCACGTTGCTTCCCAGTCCTCCACGTTCTCCTACCAAGCAAGGAGACGAGATGGTAAGTGTAGTATCTCCCTTCATCTTCATTTTATTCACAAGGTCTTGTATAGATGTCTATCACAGACAACCGACACAACCCACTCGAACCTCTGGCATCTTTGCACGCATTTCCATCGGAGTATCCCCCTTCATGCTCGTATGACCCTTTCCCATGGAAGAATGGTGTGACGAATTTTGGTGCACCAAAATGGCTCCGGCGCCCAACGACCACAGCTGTTCGACGTCCTACATTGGACATTGATGGGCTCGTAGACTGCTTCTCGAGGATAAACATTCTGGATGATTCTGGTTCGCATTCACGCGGCAGTGTCGATTCGTTTGCAGCTGTGGCTGCCATTACAGTTATACCCTTCCCTGCACCTCTACCTGCCCTCATTCGGGGGACAGCTACGCGTATTGCACCCATCCGTGTTCCCCTACTTTCCATTCCTGCAACTGCGTCTCGTCGTCATGTCTTCGATACTCCCAGTCCCCAATCAAGACCTATAACATTGGTGCTGGCCTCTGAGACCCCAACAGGGCAGAAGGCCTGGCGCCGAAAAATGGCACCATTGCCAAAACGCATTCCTCATGGGAACCCGGTTTCTCATCGGGGTGTCACGCCAGCCATTTCGGAGGCATCTGTTGCCTCACCTTCGCCAACATCGCCCTCGCGTTCGTCTTCATTCGGGTCTGAGAGCTCTTCACAGAGCCGCCTGCTCTCAAGCGCGAGCTCCGTGTCGAGCAGTTCCTCTGGTGTCACGACACCGCCTCCATTCCCATCACCTTCAATACAGCTTACGTCTCCTCCAATGTCCTTATACAATTTCTCTTCAAATATGACCGATCTATTCGGCGATAGTTTGGAAAGCATTCCCTCACCGGCGGAGGGACTTCAGCTTGACTTTAATTCAAGCATATTCGGGAATGAGCACGTCCTGAAGTCGCCGGCGTTGGACTTCTCCTTCGATGCGGCCCCAGCAGCGAGTCCTGTTCGCGCACCGTCATGAGCTACTCTGCGGTAGGAGTCCACGGACTTCATTTTAGCATGCTCCAGATAGTGCTTGCTTTCTGCCTTTGGCACGCCAGGCCTCACTGCTACGGAACATCCAGCGGTGACGAAGGGCTACGGCAGCGCCCTATTGCATCCCTTCATATAATACCCTGAAGCGGACCCTATGCACTATGCAAGTCTTATGTATATGACAACGTGTCCTGACTTGCGCTGTTATTGCTGTCTAATCACTGCTTTTGCCTTTTAAGTAGTCATCTCTTCCATGCGATATCCTTTCTTTTCGCTCATTTGATGTTATCTAGTCATATTATTGTATCGATCTGTACTTGCTGTCTGTATGCTTCGAGCAATTGGAGCTGAATACGAGATGTATCGCTACCACTGAGCGGAACAAAATCGATCACAGCTCTGGAGTGTCAGCTCAACCACGAGCCTATTGTTCTTTAAAATTGGGTATGAGTCCAAGAATTTACAAAATTTTGCAGATGAGCAGTAGATTTTACAAAAGCAAGTCCACGCATAGGCAAGCACAAGATACAAAACTTATTGAAGACTTCTTTCCCCTCGACGCATTTACATGAACTTGCTTGCCTAGAGGACAGGGTCAGACGTCATGAAAGATTAAATCAGGAATTAATGCACCATGCCCATAATTCCACTCAAACCTCCACTGCTGCCACCACCGATGAAGGAGCTCATCTCCTTCTTCATCATAAGCTGCATAACATAAGTAGCAGCGCTGTTCATGGCGCTTTGTTTGGCCTCGCTAGATCCGCCACCAGACTGGTCGAAGAGCGAGGAAGCATGTTGCATGGCCATGCCAACAAGCTTGCTCTGCATATCACCTCCGCCGCTGCTTCCGTGACTTCCTCCGCCGCCACCGCTCATCATGTCTGTGAACACCTGCAAAATTATGTGAACGTGAACTTGATCGTACTTGAAGTAGCTTACTTTGAAGGCTGCAGCTCCACCCATTGCATCGGGTGCCATGCCTTGTGGGCCCTGGCCCTCAGAGCTGAATGCCTGTTGGTGAGCATTCCTGAGGTTTTGGACGCCATCCTCGTCGATTTCACCTTGGTGCTGGACAGTCTGATTGACAGTGATGAGGGAGGTCTAAAGACATTCGACGAGGAACAACAAACCTTGTGTGCATGAGACAGTGCTTGGTTTACGAACCCATGGTTTTCAGAGTCAACATGCTGGTTCACGTCGTCCGAGTTGACTGCCTGCTTGTGAGCGCGATGGGAGTGATCACCAAGTAAACGACATACACGAGGGTCTGTAAGACTGGGGAGGCCGGTTGTCGGGAGAGTTGTACTCCTGGCCTCCAGTCTTGTGGACGTGGGCTGTCGCTGCGTTTGAATATTCCTGCGACACGAACGGCGGATGTCTGCTTACACTGATTCTGATTCTGAGACTCGGAGTACGACTCGTAACCTTGCTTCGCGAGATTAATGAAGGTATCCTATGTACGGATCTAATCAATTTATGAACAGTTTTGTGCTGCGCAAAGGAACTTACCATGATGATGGGAGCTTGATTGTAAGTAGATATAAGCAGATACCCTGGGCCTATTATCTGAGACTCAGACACTGCATTGATGCAGTCATCGTTATCCGGCTTTGACTGCGATCGCAGTTAGCCGGTTCTAATCTAATCTCAGTCATTTCTCACCCCGACCCTGCCGCAGTGGGTACCTGACCCTGACCTTGCACTGATTGAGCTCGAGTTCTGAAGGGGCGACCTATTATCGATGTATCATTCGGATCTTTCTCGGTTCCTTCCAACGACTTCAAACCCTACCCTGAGTGAAAAAAGTCTGGACACCCTTACGTCATTTGCAACGAAAAGACTCGATGATCAGACTCTTCTCAACAAGATCTTCGCAATACATTTCTTTGGACGGTGCTCGCTTTCACGCTTAGTTTCGACATTGTGGCCCGTAATTCCAACATGGCAGTTGAAATCCATCTAGCTATAGCTTGTTCGTCAGCGTTTGGTCTACCTGCCGTCAAAGTTTGAGTTTGAGTGATGTGAGGATCATCCCGAACTCGTGTCCTGAGGAACTTCATCAGAAATTCCTCTTTCCCCTATAAGGGCAAACACGATAATGATGATCGATAAGAGAATTCCGATATAGTATGTGATTACGGACTATATATTGCTACGAGGGCATCAGACTCGGTATCTGACCAGACTTCACCATACCCCACTTCACTGGAATCGAAGACGGCCTTCGCAGGCGCAAATGTTGGCCGGCCTGTCACTTTGCTTTGGCTCGTGTTTTGTCTTTTTTTTCTTCTTTAACTTAGTAGTAAAGAAAAAGAAAGACATAACCGTGACTGCCGATCAAGCATGCTCATGGTCAAAACCAAGTGGACTGGCAAGCGAACGAAGAAAAGGTCCAAATTTTGATTATAGAGCAAAACAAGTCGTTCGTTCAGCTTTGGACGTTTACCACTACTAAGCGATGTCTGTACATCACGGATGCATCACGTTTACTGTCACTTGTTGAAGTCGCCGGCGTTCGACTTCTCCTTCGGTGCGGCCCCAGCAGCGTCCCGATCCCGAACTCGTGTCCTAAGGAACTTCATCAGAAATTCCTCTTTCCCCTGTAAGGTCAAACACGATAATAATGCGATGAGAATTATGCCGATAGGCTCGTCACGTGATTATGGACTATATATTGCTAGCCTCGAGGACATCAAATTCAGCTTCATCACCTGAATCACCATACCCTAGCTCACTGGAATCGAAGACGGCCTTCGCAGGTGCAAATGTTGGCCGGCCTGTCGCTTTGCTTTGGCTCATGTTTTGTCTTTTTTTTTCTTTAACTTATTAGGTAAAGAAAAAAGAAAAGACATAACCATGACTGCCGATCAAGCATCATAGTGCAAAACCAAGTGGAGTGACAAGCGAACGAAGAAAAGATCCAAAGTTTGATTATAGGGCAAAACAAGCACTTTGGTTCGTTCAGCTTTGGACGTTTACCACTAAATATTACAATAAGCAATATCTGTATACTACGTTTGCTGTTGTCTTTTCCTCCTCTTCTCTTGCAAGTAGCGTTCGAATGTCTTGTCGACATCGTGCTCTTGAATGTGCCATGAATTGCTGTCCGTGAGAAACGAGACAGAATTCATCGGACACTCTAAAAAGTAGAGCTAGCTCTTCCAGACGCACCAGAGGCTCCAGAGCAAACTCCAGACTACCTCGCAATGTTAAATCATCCAAACACACTTCCCCATCGATTGGATCTCAAAGCAAACACTGTATGCGCATTACAACGCAACATGTCCATCGAAAACGGATTAGTACGAAACGCGCGAGTCCGCATCACCGCTCTTCATCGAAGATTCACTGAGGTTCAAATTCCTCATACTGGAGAAGTATATTGCTTGCTTGAGTCGCATCACCTTCTCTTTCAATCCAGCGCGTTCCAGGACCGTAAATCGAAACAGTTTCCCCTGCAACCCGCTTACGCGACGACATTCTCAGGTGGTGCGTTTCTACCGCCGAAAATGAAGAAAGAGATAGGAAGATCTCCAACGCTGTCTTCTGGATCAAACACTGACACAAACCCATCCATCCTCCAAAACCTTTTTCTCGGCCCTAAAGCGCAAGTAATAGCGTTTTGGATACCCACAATGCCGTTAGAAGAGCACGCCGAAGCCATGGTGGTGAACGAACAAGAATAAGAGAAAAATGAGCAATCGCATTTGGAGCTTAAAAGACATTTTGGAAAGGCTGATTGGAAAAGAGTAGAAACGACGCACGCACATAGGAGACTGCCGAGCGCATACAGCGAGCGATTGCATGTGGACATGGCCATTTGCTTCCGCGGGATCAAACGTTCTGTCCCAAAGTAGCGGCGCCGGGCGCATTAGGATATGGCCCGCACAAACATCCGTTGACAGCTTCCGCATGTCTCCAGCAACCCAATACCATCATACTGGGTGCCAAACTAATAAATTGGCGCTGCCGGCCCTATATTATCTATTCTGCAAGCTTTATATCCGAAGATATATGGCGTGCATATCCGGTCACCACCAACGGCGATGAGCAGGCTCACCGCAATGTCAACCGTGATTAGCCAGTGGATCCGGGCTATATATTGCTACGAGGGCAGCATCTGGCCAGATTTAAGTTTCATCGCACACCCCAGCTGATTCACCAGAATCGAAGACGGCCTTCGCAGGTACAAATATTGGCCTGCCTGTCGCTTTAATGCTTTGGCTCGTGTTTTGTCTTTTTTCTTCTTTTGTAACGTAATAAAAGAAAAAAAAAGACATAACCGTTACTGCTGATCAGATCGATCAAGCATGGGCAAAACCAAGTGAACTGACAAGCAAAGGAAGAAAAGGTCCGACATCAAAACAAGCGGTTCGTTCACCTTTGGACGTTTACTACTAACAATTACAATAAGCAATGTCGTTTGCATTTGCCTGCAAGCGCGGTCATCCAAGAGCGAGCTGGAAGAAGTCTTCAAGACTATGGACGATAAACAATATTACATCTATGGCTACACAAGTCCTCGGTGTTATAGCATTCTACGCAACGTTTGACTCAGGCTCCAGCTTTCTCTCATCTGCACCAGCAGTGGTTGTCGTAGATGCGTATGGCGTGCCCGCAACATCTTTGCCACTCAAAGGCGTGTCGGTAGCCGGGCGCGCAGTTGATGGCGGGGTAACCGCATCAGAAGGCGAGGTACCAGAGTGCATCCCGAGGTAACTTTGCGCTGTCTCGCGTGCTTTCTCGACCTGTGGTTGCAAAGTGGACCGTGCAACGTCAATGTGCGGTTGAGCGGCGGCTTGTGCGGATGCAAAGTACTCCTGAGCGGTTCCAACAGCAGACGATGCTGTCGTCTGGAATGATGATATGGTGTCTCCTCCTGTCTTGTTCGAAGTGGCTTGCGGGTCTGTGCTACTGTGGAGATAGTCCTGCGAAACGTATAGGCATTCAAGTTCAGGGGCAATATAAACCGTTATCTCACCTGAGCAGAAGTGGCAACACTCTCCGCGAATGTCTTTGCCTGGTCCAAATAACTTGCGCTGGTATTCTTAGCCATATGGAAATCTCTCTGCCCTTCGGAGGCTGCGGCGTTCGTCTTCTGAGCCGATTCGCTTTTGAAGACGTCAAAAGCAGTACTAGTATCTCTTTCTCCTGTCAGTTCAGGCCCCATTCCCTATAATTTGTAATGTGTAAGTAAAGTTTCGCCAGGATGAATGAACGCAGCCCACTTGTGCAGTCTGAGCTGCTTTGGCTGCTGCTTGTTGAACGTGCTCTGCGTTCTCTTCCACTTCATGTGCAACACGGGCGTTTGGTGCATCAGCCTGCGCGTGAGCGGCTGTTGTCTCATGCCGAGCTGTCCTAGGGACCAAAGGTCAGTATCACAGGAACTCTACGCCAAAAGATTGCTCACTCGGTGCCCCGAGCCTCTTCGACATTGGAACCTTTGTTGATTGTGTTCGACATGGTTGTTCTGAGTAATAAGTTGATAGACCGTCGCGTTTGTCTGGTCTTATACAGCTGCGCCTTCATGACGTCATACAGCTGGCCAGAGGTGTAGCGGCGACGTCACGCGTCAAGTAAGACTATGATGACGTCGGCTCCTCCCCATTCCCGAACTCCACCCCGAACACCAACAGGATAACTACCATGTGTATCGCACATTTTGCGCCGGGACTCTCGGCGAAACCTTTCCAGGGATACCGCTGTGGCTGCTCCCATTTGCAGGGGCACTTCCAGATCGGCGTCATGGAGAGTTTCGTTGTTGACAAGGGGCTTATGAGTCGTAGATACTTTCCAAGTTATGCTATAGATCACCCATTCAGCCACTCTTTGTTCGGAATGGTGCGTTCTGATCGCCATCACCGTATTCATCACTGATTATGGTACTAAATAGGGCTAGGCCTACGTCCTTGTGGCCGAGCGTAAGATGGTATCAATAAAGGACGGAGTGGTACTGAGGCTGTTGACAGTGGCTCTCAGTCACTTCCGCCTCGAAATTCCATCACATCGCCAAGGAAAGCTGTTCAACCCTGGATGACTTCAGAAGCTATTTATATGCATGAATGATCAAATATCAAGATCACTCCGACCGACTCCACTCACCTCGGATCCGGAACATCCAGTTGCACTGTTCTTCACAGAATGTGCACTTTTCTTTGGAGGCTTATGGGTCTATAGAACTTTCGCCCCCATTGCCACTCGGCTCGGTTACAAGAGGCATCCGGCGCGACTATGGGGCGTTGCTGCGATCTTGCTTGTCCAGCAACCACATTTCTATTTCGGAGCGTAACTTATGCCTAGCGAATCGGGATGTAGCATCAACACAGGGCGCCTTCTACTAAGTATGGAGACTAGATAGGTAAACACACCCACGTGTCTATCAGAAATCCTGTTCGACGTTTGGCTTATCAGGAAGCTAGAGGCATAGTAGGGTTTGGAGGTGGGCGTCACAGAAGAACCAATCACACGCAAAGGTTATCGCTACTGGGCTTGTGTCACTCTTTGAGATTTTGCAGCTAATTCTGTTTAGACTATAGTAATGAAATTTGAGCTCTCGTCGCACTTGGGTTGGGGGGTGCCGAATATGAACATAACGTGGCAAGAATAACCATAATGAAGAAAGAAAGAAAAATGAAAGTTCGTTGCGAGAATGGTTGCGGGTATATACATGCAAATGCACTTCACATAATCGTACAGGAGGAAAGGAAAAAAAAAGGAGAAATTCTGTCTGCAATCACTAGAACATGGAAAGGGAAGCTCGTAACAGATACGTAATACTTAGAACTCGTTAAATCCGACGTGTGGGATCCTCTCGTGAGCTGATCTTCAGGAACCGAGCAAGTACCTCTTCTGAGCCACGTTTGAAGAGTTCCACTCCTCGAGCAGGATCCCAGACACGAGATGCTCGAGAGGGAGTACTAGGAGACCGCTCTTTGGCTGACGATGCAGGTCCTAGAGACGATGAAGACGGGGATTCATTGGAAGACAGTCGAGAAGGGGACGACAGTGGACTCGGAGTCGTACTCCTCTCTGCCCTTGGCGTCATTTCGCCAGGCGCCTGCGGAGGTAAAAGGGTCTCCCGAGAATCCATCATAGCTGAAGAAACGGAAGATCGCGGCGTTGACACCTGCGAAACAGCAGGGGACATCAAGCCGGTTTGTTCAGCACCCGCAGCAACATTCATCACGGGTGGCAACACCTTCAGGCTTGATGAAGGTTGCCAATGCTTCTTCATAGATCCGCTACGCGTGCGCGCTTTCAACGGCCGCTTTACAGCGACATCCTCTTCCGAAGAAACCTGCACACTCTGAGTGCGCATTTCCTTCGTGTGCGTCTGCACTCCAAATGATCGGTATGTCTTCCTTGCGGTTTCGATGCTAGAACTGCAAGATCGTACCTCTGTCACTGTTCGCCTGCCTTCCTCATCGGAGTCCACCTCATCCTCTACATCACCATCGTGACTGCTAGCTTCCGACGTCTCCTCCCAGGGTCTCTTCGGGTTTTCGAATGCGGTTGCTAAAGGAGTGGGCCCTGGAGGGCGTGCAAGCTTCGAAGTAAACTTTTGGATGCCAGGAACGGCATCCCATATGTTTCCAGATGTCAATGATGGGAAACCTGCTAATGGTGAAGGCATTGGCTGGTGCGCTCCAAACTCCCTGCTCAACTTGCGCTCAGGAGTAGATGGAAGCGCGGGACGAGGCAGGGACTGAAAGAACATCGACCCTTGTGGGCGGGGCTCGCCCTCTGGGAATACACGTGTAGGAGTAACACGAGGGCGCTCCTCCCAAGGGAAGACACGCTTGACCTTGGTGCGGTCAGGGGTGGGCGGCGTAGTGCCACTCTCAGTAGTAGGCCCAGTGACATTGCGGTAGTGCCCCAGCTGAAGTAGCATCTGAGGAATATCAGGTACAGGTGGTGGGCTGAAGAGTGTTTGGGGCGATGGGTCTCCCTGAACTTCGGTACTCGTTGCATCTGTCTCAGACGACATGCTCGAGGACGACCGTGATGATGATCCAGGATCTTTGTTTCTACAGGGAGAATCGTCCCAGACATTCGGGAAATAGGTGTCTCTTGGGAGTGCAGAGGGAGTAGATATGGTTTTTGGCGGCGCTTCGATCGCAGCATTCCATGAGAGAAGGGGTGGGGAAGTAGAGCGCAATCGCTCGATCCTTCGTTCTTGCAACGAAAGGGGCGACTTTGGTTGATTCAAGCGCACAACTGGCTTGGAGGATGAGGGGACAAAGTGGAGAGGTGTCGGAGGGAGAGATAACAGGCGCGATTGTGGCGCAGGAGGCACCTCATCGACATTCGGAGTTGGCAACGTAGTCCATCTTACAGGTGAATCCAATGATAGTGAACCTATCTGTCGAACAGGTGTTGTGGGTTCGGCGACTGCCTCGCTGAGATTTGAATCAGGAGGCTCAGGGCAGTCTGGTGAAGATCATGATCCTCAGGTTCATCTGCTTTGCGGGGCGTGGTCTCATAAGATCCAAACGCCCCTCAAGGGGCATGCTCCTGTACTCGCCCTCTCCTTTCGATCGATCACCAGACAAGAAGCCCATTGCGCTCATGCCCTGAAGGGCCAAACGACGTAAGACGTCGAGACCAAGTGGACTGCCACCTGGTGCTCCCGCAGACTCTACCGCCGCACGGGAATTCTCCTCGTCTTCCCATGCAGAAACATATTTGCTGACAGGAACCCCGAGATCCGGTGAGATGGTTTTTGATCGATAGTGCTTGTCATAAACACTGTACCACCGATCGACAAGCGAACCATAGTCGTAGGCTTGTTGAGGGTTGCTTTGCTGGCTCTGACACTGTAGACTGCTGTTCCATCTGAGATGATGGTACTTGGGTGGAGGATCCTGGGGCACGATAAGGAATGGAGTGCCAGGGCTTATTAGGTCCGATGAAATGGACCGCTGATATCTGGGAACCGAACCGCTCATACGCAGGAGCATACCTGATTCGTAATAAGTATGTCATTAACCATGCGAACGAAAAAGATGTGATATTACTGACGTATAAGCAGCAGTAGGAGTCGTGTTGTATGTGAAGCTAAGCCTATTCCAGTTGCTTCCCCTCCACTCATTTAAAATACCTTGATCGCCACCGTCCCAACTTCCATTTGTTTTCAGAAGCTCTTGAAGCTCCGTGAATTTATCTTCACTAGGAGAGAGTACCATCACACCCGAGTTGAATATATCGGGCCATCCTACGTCAGGTACCGCAGAGAACTCGTAGTCAAGGTGAAATAGGTGGGACAGGGGGCGCAATGGGAGAACATCCGCATCAAGGAATATTACCTTGGAATACTGCGTGAGGCGGAATACGTGTAGTTTGGTCAGGACCGTATCAAGGTCTGGGCGTCCTGCAATTAAATGAGCATGATATTAGCTTGGCTATTCCCACTGTGTGCTGAAAAGCTGGGTGGCTGATGAAGAAGCTTGGACACGATGCATTCATACCCCACATCTGGGGCACAAAGTGCAAAATACAGAAACTAGCCTGGGAACCGTTACAGATATTCCGACAGAGAAGTTTTCCGTGCCCTCAGCTGATGCCATTCAGACGCAACCCAGTCAACGCAACAACGACTCACCCATTAATTTAGCCCAGTAGGATCGGACTGCCCTATAACCTCAACACCAATGACAATATCGTATGTCTGTCTGAGCAGCTTGATGGTAGTGATATCAAGGGTTTCTGGTGTGGCCATGCACACTGTGTCGTATTTGACCTCATCATGATGAGGTTCAGTCTGGTGCACATCCTTTAAAGCACCCGAAATGGCGAGTGCACCTGGGAGATAGGAATCTGAAGTTACGAGAGTCACGAAAGCAAAATGAATGGACATGGCGAGGACAAGAACTGCCTTAAGCGCGTCGTGAGGGCCACAAGGACGCGTCAGACGTATAACTTAGCGAAACCAGATGAAAGAAATAAAGATACTTATCGTAGGAGGACGGTTTGCTCCAAACATGTTGACAAAGTTCACATACTTAGAAGATAAACTATTTATAAAAATAAATAACAGACGTCATCTGTCATCTCCTCACTCTCTCCATCCAGCAGAGGGCTCGCCAAACCCTAGACTTGACCGAGTTCTAACCCCACATTTGCCGATTTACAAAACGAAGAAATGAGGATTCTAAAATGAAAGTACTAGGACATGCACGACACACTGGATACTGACAAAAATAAGCTGCGTGAGAGTCTATTCGTCTCGGTCCTTGTGTATAAGACCCTGGCGTTCCTCATCTGCACTGTCCTGTCTATCACCGGATGCTCTACGCTCCCCACCACGTCGCTTCTTTACGGCCGTCTCACCTTCATCGTCACTTCCTATATCCTCATCGCCGATCTCAAATACGACATGATCCTCTGCAAGCGCTTCAGGTTCTCGCCGTGAGTTGACGAGTGTGATCTCGTCATCCTCTCGGGCAACCGTACGTTGTTTGAAGCGTCTCGAGGTCATAATCCTCAGCATCTTCGTCTTCTTGTGCGATTTCGTCGGACATGGCGAGGGCGGCGGTTATTCTCTGATGGCCGCCAAAGGTATGCATGCTCCAGAAGGTGAAAAAGTATGAGGAGGGCGAGGTAGCCATCGAGGAGCCACCAAGGCTTTTTTCCATGATTTTGCTGCGTAATCTACAAACATATATATTGAGATGGATCAAAATTTGGTTCACGGATAATGAACAACCTTCAGCTAGCCTATCAGAGAACGACATTGAAGAGATAACAAAAAATACAGCGATAATAGCCACCGTGCCAAGGAGGATATAATACAGGCGTTTGAACATCCTGAGTTTGTATCTTTGCTTCCGCACACTGAGCTGTGTCATTGTACCTAAACAGATGGTTGAGAAAGCACGCAAGGTGAAAAAGGTATTGGATATACCATTCAATGAGTACAGGATCCACATCAGGAACCCACTCAGCGTGAATGCCAGTGGTATGACGAACATCAAGAGTACCAACGCTGACGTCGACTCGAGTTCCAGTTCAACTATACCCACGGCATACAGTACTGATGACGACGGTCATTACACCTCTGATATCATGATGATGAGCTTACCTCCAAAAACAAAGTGCAGTCCTGCAAGGATCTGACACTTGAGCATTGTGCGCCCCAGAGATTCGCAGACGACGCTGAGCCCAAGGGATACAACGAGGAGCATAAAGAAGGAAAGGGCGTTGCGCCCCGCGTCCAGAATGGCAACTGCACGGGGTGAGCGACTGAATAACTGATACATTTATTGTCCGTACCAACAAAAAGGAAGACGACGGACGCCGCGGTCTTCCCATGTGCGTTAAGATATCGGTAGTTACTGCGCATGGTCAGCACTGAGGTGAGGTAATGACAAATATCTTACCCCAGTTTGCAACCATTTCGATGACGAGGAACGCAACCAAGCTCGAGAGATAGTACTGAGATAAATATTAGATCGCCCAAGGTGTTAGAACATGACCATGACAAACCTGAATGGGTAATAGTTCCGTAACGTGTTTGTAGCAGAGCCATGCCCACACAGAACCTGCAATTGCATATATAAAGAACATGGCGAGGTAAAACTGAGTGTTGTGATTAGAGAGATGACAGCGGACTACGTTTTCGGCTCACGTTAACTTTGGGATAGTCGGTAGCAGGAAGCTGTCCATCAAAAGTATTGCGGAAAAGAACGACGCCGTTGTATGTAGGATGAGACGGGACATCTGTAGGGGCCTGACGAGCAGTGGGATTCAATACCGTGACAGGCAGGATAGCTGCGACAGAAATAAGCCAGGAGAGACAAGACAATATAACTTGGACTCGCCTACGCAATAATATCCATTCGTGCGGACTTGATACTGTATAGGTTGTGTATATGCAACGGTCCCGGATGGGCTCGGGTTTAGGAGGTCACTTGATTGTCGAAGACTGTGGTGAAGCTCTGGTGATCTCCATGGCGAAGTGTAATTATCAGCAGGCGGAGTAGGGTTACCCTCTGGGCTTTCCCATAACCCTGATGAATCTGAGGATGCGCCGCCAGTCTGGTTAAGGGCAACACTGGCAGTCCAGAAAGTAGTTTGGTTTGCGGTGGTCCCGTCATCAGACGAGAATATGAATTTTCCGACATTATCATATGCACAGAGGCCGCTTCTGACTGCGTCTGTTGTGCATACGTAGGTCTTCTGCTGGGGGTTCTATTGCTGAGCTCGGCGGCAAACCAGGTTGTAAGGGGTTACTCACGGGTAGAGAGTCATCCGTCGTGGAGGTAGTGACACCAAGATACTTGACATCCTTCCATTCATATATCACCATTGCTACCTGTCCTTGTGAAGAACTTTCATCAAACGTGACTATGACACGTAGTGTAAGTATCTGGCGAAATTATGTAGTACACGTGCTGCGCACCGTTGATGAAAGTGGATTGGCTTGCCCACATTCCCGAACATACTTGGCGAGAATAGTCCGCATCTGAGAACTGGACCTCATACCCAGCTGCAAGGGAGCAAGCAGACAGAACACCGAGCACGATCGCCTGCAGCTTCGAATTTTGGCGCATCCAGAGAGTGTTGTTGTGGTTTGTTTCCCAAAGGCTTCTCGTCTTTAGAGTCGACTTCGTTCACGCCAATTACTACGCTCAGCTTCAAGTTTTAAATAACCGGGAAGCACCAATCTACAGCACCAGCGGCGAGCTTGAAAGTTAATAGCCGATCCCAACATGCTCGGCGACGAAGAGGACGTGTTTGACAGTGTTACTTGGGAGTCCCCTTCGGCACCCTATGACGCCGATCACACCGTCCAACCGTCTGGCCCAGGCTTCAAGCAGAGTACGGCAGGGACAGAGGATGAACGGGGTCCACACGATCCAAAGTGGGAGGGATATCTCATTGTTACTGTCAAAGATCCTGTAAAGGAGCTTGCAGAAACTAAAGACGCATACGTCTCCTACCTAGTCTCGGCAAAGGTGTGTCGTGATATACCAAGCTCTTGTGCATAGTTTGAAGCATTTGCAGACCAATCTTCCAATATTCTCTACTTCTAATCCTTCCTCTCGTCGACGATTCCAGGACTTTGTATTTCTGGACTGCGAGACCACCTTGTGAAGGATTTCCCAGCATGCGTGGTACCTGCCCTTCCCGACAAGCACCGGTTAGGTATATGCTTCCCTCGTAATCTCAATATTGTCTAACCACGCATAGAGTACCTGACGGGCGATCGCTTTAGCCCAGAGTTTATGGAGCGCCGCAGACTAGAGTACGTATGTGTGGCGTGCGGACTCGTCAGCGTCTCATTTTTGACAGCCTCTACCGTTTCCTCGAACGGATATCCCGACACCCCACCCTACAACGTAGCACTCTCGTCCGTGCGTTCTTCGAGTCGACAGAATGGGTACGTCAATCTAGCGCAGTCCAAACGCCCCTGACACCTTCCAACGTTCATATGCATCAACATCTCGCACATCCTCCAGGGCCAGAACCCACACCAGGACTCATTGATAACATCTCAGACACCCTCCTCAACGCGTTTGCACGCGTACGCAAGCCCGATGAACGCTTTCTCGATATGCGCGAATCTGTCGACAAATTCGAGGATGGGCTTGTCATCTGCGAGCGCCTCTGGAACCGCGTCCGCGGTCGCACAAACGGTGAGCCTATCTTATAACAGCGCGAGGAGTATCTGAGGCTGAACGAGGTGGCGGTCTCGCTCCCGGCGAAGATCTGACAGCGGATTATCACGATCTAGCGGTCGCCGTTCAGGGACTTGGTTTTCTGGAGTCAGGGATTACGGATCCATTGAACCACTTCTCCAATACCCTGCTCGAATTTTCTGCTTTGCTCAGACATAAGGTATGGTGTCTCGGTGGTATTCGAGTGATCTACTCACCACTTCTTTCAGACTCAAACGACCACCGACCCTTTCCTCGTCCATCTTCATTCGCTGCTAACCTACTCCCATGCAAACCGCGCAGTCTTGAAACTTCGTGACCAGAAGCAACTTGATTTTGAGGAATTATCGGATTACCTCTCTGGAGTAACACAAGAACGTGATCGGCTATCTGCCGTTATTTCAGGGCACGCAGGGAGTACCGGACTGGGGCTCAGCGCATACCTAAAGGACAAAGTGGACTCACTCAGGGGCGCTGACGATGATCGAAGCAGAGTAGAGAAGATGAGAAAGTTGGATATTAAGATTAAAGAGGTGCGTGCACCTGCTGCGATGCTTACTTGTCTGTTTTTTTTTCAACATCGCGGTTAGCTACAAGACGCTGTAACAACAGCGCACGAGACATCAGATGCGTTCAGTGATGAGACTCTGCGGGAGCAGACCATATTCCAATACACAAAGGAAGCGGAGATGAAAGAGATGCTAGGTAACCTTGCAGAAGGTGAAATTGAATTTTATCAATCGGTATGTTGTTCTTTCAACCGGTCCAACCCTCAAGTTTCATAATTTGATACAGGCAATGGAGGAGTGGGAGCGGATTATACCTGTCATCCAACGTATACGGGTTGACGTTTAGTGTTCAGTACTAACCTGATCTATTCATATTCCGTTTTGCTGTTATCTCGCACGTCATGCAAGGACTTTTGTTCGCGATGTATTATAGTAATTTTAAGTATATTATGATCAAGTATGTCAACTAAGAAGCTAGCTTTGGCGTTTCTTTATCCTTCGATATCGTGCGCGGAATCATCTGGGTCCTTGGTGGGTTGGAGCTTTTGTTCGGATTCTTGAACTGCAAGAGAGATCTGTGGTACTGTGAATGACAAGCCCGAATCTCATCGACGTAACCTGCGTACATTGATGATACCTGTGTCCACTGCCCGAAGGTGCAACTGGGCTTCTTCAGATGCCCCAGAGGTTGTGTACTGACGATCTGCGGGTACCCATGGTGGGGGTTCCTTTTGAGAGCTAAACTGTCTGTTATAATCATCTGACTAGGATCCTTACGTTGCTCTTGGAAGCTGAGGGCACTGTATTTTCCTTGAGTTCAAGGACTACTGCAAATGAGGCTTCGTCTACCTCAGCTAAGGTGAGAAGTCTACTGTAAGAGACGAGATAAGCTTACCACCAATGGGAAGTTCGAGAAGCCCCAGTTGAGACTCGATCATATTCAGTTTGATGAGAAAACGAAAATACTGGCCGAGTTGCGCGGAGGACATCGCGTCCTGCACACTAGGTAGACGTCATTGCTTGCCCACGCAAGTGAAGGATGCAGCGTACCTCGTATCTTTGTTATAGGACTCGACCTCGATCATGTTTTGGACTGAAAAGATGAAGCGCTCAAGGGCGACTTGGTTCTTGTCCTTGATAACGACTACCACCTTGTCGACGTTATCCTGTTTTTATCGAAAACTTCACTGCAGGGGGAATGAGAAGCTCATACTAAGAACTCACGAGTACAAGTTCATCGGAAACAGCTTTGACAGTGCCGGAAATATATTCATTCAACGCGGGGTGGCGAGACTGGAAGACGGGCGTGTCGTACTTCTTCCGTCGCACAAACAAATCTGCTGGGTATATTTGTCTGACGTAGAGGATGGTATGGATGGCGACTTCGACTAAATATTTAATTAGTTGGTGGTCATGGGAGTCGTTTTTGAACCAACTCACTAAATTCAGTTATCCCCTTCACCGCTTCTGTCGCCTCTCTCTTCAGAGATTTCTGAGAAACGCGGAGGATATCACTCACGATTCCAGGTGAGAGGTGTCTCCGACATGACCTATGTTCGAGTTCAAGTTTTGGTGATGTATATTGGAATTCGAAGGATATTTGATTCAGGGTTATCTTAGAACGAAAAACACTTTCACTTTGATTTGTGTTGCGAAATACAGGGGTTGGCGCGCGGCAAGTGAGTGCTTCGCACTGAACTGTGAAACGCGTAACCAAAGTTTCTATCAATCACGTGATCGAATTCGTGTATGAAGGTCATATAATCCTAGCGAGCCTGCGGCTCAGCGAAGCTTTCGACATTCTAGCAAGAGGTGTTCACCTTCCTTTGGCAAAACGAGGTACTTATGTTAGATCCCACTACGTACCTATTAAATGTCGACTCATAAATTGACTGACGCTGCCTCCTTATTGCCCAACAATAATTAATGCAAAGACTACAGGGTCTCTCGTGACGACAACTAATTACGTTCCATCCCTGACACGACCAGTGGAAACGGTATACAGACGAGCTGCGATGTTCATGCTTTGCAATTCCTGGCGACAGTATGAAATTAGCAGAATTCTACCATGAATTAAGGGTGAATGCAAACCTGGAATAATAGTTTCGCAGCATAAGGAATATACAACTGCGAACACGCCGTCTTGTTTTTGCATGCACGGCACTCGAAGCTTTGCTTTTTCTATTTCACGGACATTAGCAGGTGGCGACTGATGACATATGAAGGTACTCACAAGGTTGGCGATTGCAGTGAGACCGCAGCTGAAGATTTAAAGTAAGTCCACGAAACAAGATAAAATAAATCAAACGACTTACATGTCGCAAACATGCAAACGGTAGGCATCACTAGCCTCAAACAAGCGCTCTTTCAGGAAGCCAGCAACACCATGCGAAATCATACAATCACGTTCCATCTCTCCGAAACGGAGACCACCATCACGACTCCGACCCTCCACAGGCTGGCGCGTCAAGATCTGCACGGGACCTCTCGCGCGCGAATGGATCTTGTCGTCCACCATGTGTTTGAGACGCTGGTAGTATGTGGGGCCGAGATAAACCTGCGCTTGGAGCTTCTTGCCTGTGTGGCCGTGATACATGACCTCAAGACCTCGGGACTGGTAGCCCTTCTGGCGCAGGAAGGTTGATACGGACTCGACCGTGAGATCGGTGAAGGGAGTTGCGTCACCCTCGTTACCAATCAATGTTGCCACCTTGGAGAGCAGACACTCAACCAAGTGACCGATGGTCATACGCGAGGGGATGGCATGAGGATTAATGACAATATCAGGAACAATTCCCTCGGCGGTGAAGGGCATGTCTTCCTGTCGGTAAGTGATACCAATAGTTCCCTTCTGACCGTGACGAGATGCAAACTTGTCGCCAATCTGGGGAATACGCGTCGACCGAACACGGACTTTGACGAACTTCTGGCCCTCCGAATTGGTCGTGATCAACACTTGATCAACAATACCATTTTCTGTGCTCTTCAATGGAGTCGAGACATCTCGTCTTGTGTGCGTCCGAGTACGTTGTCCAAGTTCCTCGCTGTCAGGGGGAATGGGTGCAGTTTTCCCAATGATAATATCTTCCCCAGAGACACCGGTACCGGGAGCAATCAGACCATCGTCCTCAATTTTGTCGTACGT